>NC_056729.1:845411575-845469075 GCF_019279795.1 Protopterus annectens
TGCACGATGGTAAGCATAGTGCAACATTTTCAAATGGTGTGCGCACACCCAGTAAGCATGTGATAACTGGAATTGGCGACAAAACGTCAGGATAGAAAATGCAATTGGCAGGATAACCTCATTCTACATTGGGCTTGATTTGTGGCTGTCATGGCTGGTGTTTGTAGGGTGGGTTCGTGCTTCTGAGCTCAGAGGTGGAGTGTCCAGGAGTCCAAAGTGTTTGTTGGACACCTAATTAAGCATCATGGGTCCCAGTTACCGCAGAGGGAAAATTAATGCTTAGTATGCAAATCTGGAGCATGGGATAGTGTTACCAGCGTTTTGACCAGTGCTACAGGTATCCCCTGCACTGGTGACCAATGTTGACACCATTTCAACAACCTCCGCAGGAGGAAGAGGGATGCCCTCGACTACTAGATTGGGTAATATAGGACTGAGGACACCCCACAGATGTGTAAGTATCAATTATAGTGACTACTTGTAGAAGTTAAAAGCTATATATATTCAAGATTCGTATTCATAATGGTATTCTATTCTGTTCTATTTTTTTCCACTGCTGCCACAGAGAGAGCTTTGAATGTGAGGTCCTATGCCATGAGATTGACAAGGATGAGAGAAGTATGTGGTATGTATGCATTATTATACTACTGATTACTGTAGCATTAAAAGTTAAAAACAGCTTATTTGGTATTTAATACAGTTGTATCAAAATGAGCATGCATATCGCAACTGTAAAAGAAAGTATACATGCCTTAGTCCGTAGCACAAAGCAACAGTTCTATATTCTCAAATAACAGTGAGCATGTATCTCTTAATTATAAAAGGAAACTATGCATCCATCAGCCCCTAGGATAATATAACAATACGTTATTAGAGTAGTCAGAGGTGTAGGTTCAAAAAACACACTTCCCAAATATACAATACTGTTAAGTTTTCATCATTATTGCAATGTAACTTCAGACCTCTATACCAGTGGCACAAATGGCCTGCTGTGAACTGTAATCGGTACAATGTAGACACACATATGTGCAATATATTCACAAATCAAGGATTGCTTGCTGCAGTCTGTATGATAGTATATATCTGTTATGAACTTGGTAGTCTTAAAGGTAATAAATAAATGTGTTAGGAGTTTGTAATCTAAAAGTAAAGGTAACAGAATAGAGTCAAATAATTGTATCAATGCTCCGTATGTCACACATGAAGTTACTAATGCTATCCTTTTTTTTCTCTCACCCAACCCTTATCTTTTCTTTTCATTTCTTTTTTTTTTCTTTTTTCTTTATTTTTCCCCCACAGCACAGCCTATCCTGTGGGGTAGAACTACCTGAGGGCCCAGGCCAGGTAGTGTAGGGGCAGCAGAGTGAGTACTGCCAGCTTGCATCCCAAAAGTGCGGGGCAGTGGTGCTGTGGGACAGGCCTATATTGCTGTGCTGTGGGGGGGTGGGGGGGGGTAAAAAAATAAAAAAGAGAAGATAAGAGTTGGGGTGAAAGAAAAAAAAAGGGATAATATTAGTAACTTCATATGTGACATACAATACATCGATACAATTATTTGGACTCTGTTCTTTTAACTTTACTTTTAAAACTGCCAACTCCTAAAAAAGACTTTTTTTACTTTTAAGACTACACAGCTCATAACAGCTTCAGACTATACTACAGATTGCAGCAAGCAATCCTTGATGTATGCATATATTACACATATGCATGTCCACATTATACTGCTCACAGTTTACACCAGGCCATTTGTGCCACTGGTATAGAGGTCTGAAGTTGCATTGCATTACTGATGAAAATTTAACAGTATTGTATAATTTGGAAGTGTGATTTTTGAACCCACAACATCTAACTACTCTCTAATACTGTACTTTTTTTGGCCTACAGAATCACGCATTCATATTTTTCATTTACAGTTAAGGGATGCATGTTCAATTTGATACAAGTGTAATAAATACAATAGAAGCTGTCTTTAACATTAATGTTTTTATAACAGTACTGTTCTGATGCATACATACCACATGCTTCTCTCATCCTTGCATTCTCGCAGCATGGATCCTCACATTCAAAGCTTACTATGTGGCAGCTGTGGAAAAACAGAACAGGACAGAATACCATTCTGAATACCAGTCTTGACTATATTTAGCTTTTAATTCTTAAAAGTAATCACTGTAATTGATACTTACACATCTGTGGAGTGTCCTCAATCATAAATTCTCTGGTCCAACTGTTGAGGGTATCCCTCTTCCTCCTGTGGAGGTTGTGGTAATGGTATCAACATTGATCACCAGTGCATGGGGATATGTGTAGCACTGGTCAGAACACTGGCAACACTATCCCATGCTTCAGATTTGTATTCTGAGCATGAATATTCCCTTTGCAGTAACTGGAGCCCATGATGCTTAATTAAGAGTCCAACAAACACTTTGGACTCCTGGACACCCCACCTCTGAGCTCAGAAGCATGATCTCTCCTCACAAACATCAGCCATAACTACCAGAGATCAAGCCCAATGTGGAATGAGGTTTTCCCACCAAATGCATTTTGTATCCTGATGTTTTGCCACCAGTTCCAGTTATCACAGCTTACTGGGTGTATGCACAGTGTTTGAAAATGTTACACTATGCTTACCATTGAGCAAACACTGTTCTCGCGAGTGGGCAATGGTGAGCAACATTGACTAGCAATGAAATTTCAGGTTTATTGGATATATAGGTCTTTGTGTATGTGTAGTGATGTAAGTGAAGGTCAAGCCAGTCCACATGGCAGGAATACACTGCCAATGGACTAGTTACATGACATCCCCTATTTTACTATTTTTTTGGTCTGGGGTTCTCCCCTTTCAGTGTTTGTGCTACGCGGTGCATAGTGCAAACAGCATCCAAAAAAACTGAAATGAATTAAACTAAAGAAAGTGAAAAGCAAATGCCATGTAGTCATATAATCCTAAGCTCTGAATATCATGGCATGACCTGTGATGTGCACCATACGTTTCAGTTGGAAAATCATGTAAGAGATATGTTAGAAAGTAATTATACACATTGCAGTTTCTTACTTCACAACCCTCACAAGATATAACATTTTGACATATTGATGAAATCAACTGTCGAACTTTCCAAGGCCAACATAAAGGTAAAATGAGCAGTTAAAAACCAGAAATGCAGATGCACTAAGCAGCAAGTTAACTATGCATCCTGAGCATCAGACACCAAGCTTTTGTCTCCTTGAATCCAAAACATATAAAACATGGATATGGTACAGTTATCATCAATTGAAAAGGGTGTTGTGAGATGGGCATTACAGAAAGAAGTTACGAAGGGATGATTTACTTTGTGATTTCTGAATTCACAACCCTTGCGATAGCATTCACGATAAAGCTGTGACATTTGAATGCTCTCAACTCTCTAGATTTATAAGGCCAGTTTAAGTCACAGGTCCGATGCACAGTTCTCCAATACAAATGCAGATATAGTAAGCACTAAGCTACACACCTTGAGCATCAGACACAGATTTTGTATCCCTGAATCAGAAAGGTAGAACACAAGGACATGGCACAGTTATCATCACTTGCACAGGATGTTGTCTGGGGGGGGGGGGGGCAGGAAACCAAGGCTGACTGAAAAGGTCAGTCAATGTGCGTGAGCAAGAAGCAGACATTTGGGCAAAACAACAAATGGGCAGATAGAGAAAATGAATAATTGTTGCATGTTTGTCTGTGGGGGTCCTCCAGGTGGTAGCGCTATGTCTTGTTTTGGACAGGTGTGAGCCATCATCATCAGACTCTGCTGCTACACTGACATCAGGTGGCACAGGGTCCACAGTTCCATTGTGAGAATCACCCGTGTTATAAAACAAGACACACAGGAATACATTTATACTGGCACAACAACATAACAATATACACTAACAAAGTAACAATGATGCCACTATTACAGACAATCTAGCAATACACACAACATGCCTGAGATCAAACTCACACACTGCAATATTTCTTTAAATTGATCAGCAGTACTGACATCAAACTATCTGGCTTACCAAATGCAGAAGGCAAGTTCTCCCGGAGGCTTGGTAGTCCTGAAAGAAGTAAAGCAAGAGGTAAGAGCAACAACATCAGAATCAACTGTAACACAGAGGGTAATACATTTGCTCCCTTATAGGTGGAGTAAACAAGTGTTTAAACAAAAATGTGGCTGACAACTCCAAGCTAAACTTATAACAGTAGCAATCTTCAATCCCCCAACCAAATAAATATATGTGACACAGAATTAAATTGTTCATTTAAATTCACTAAATATACAACAGTAATCGATAGTTCAGATAACAAGGCCTACCGGGAATCTCTTCTTGTGATGCGGTTGGTATGTCCAACAGGCTGGATCCCACATCCAGCATATGGTGGACTCCAGTTTTCTGTGAGCTGTGTGTGGTCCTTAAGTCAGCTAGGAACTGGTCATTCAGGGTCAGTGGTTCCCTAGCAGGGCCTCCAGCTGTAATCAAACGGTCAGGGCCTACTGCAGCTGCTATACTTCTTGCAGCTTTGATCATATCATCTGCTCTGTGACGCACCTGTTCATTGGTTCTGCTGTGGTCACCCCACGGCATTTACATAGGCAACAATATGTTGCCATATTATGAACCTGTGGCCCATATCTTGCCTTCCCCTTTGCAGGAGAAAGGCACTATGTTGCTGAAAACCATAAATTATTATAGTGTTTTTGGCATCTGTAAAGGGTCTTAGATGCGGACTCACATTTCTCAGTGCCATAACTGTTGATAACCTAAAAGAAAACAGATGTATAATACACATAAGTATCACATAAATACAAAATATTGCTTACATATACAACAGAAAAGGTAGCCAGTCAGTATTACCCACTGGTAAAACATAATATAGTGCAGAGATGTGAAATACTAACAACAGGCAGGATGAAAAACAAGGAGAGTAACAAGAGCACAATATCCTTGTCTGTGCCATAACACTAACTCACCTTAGCCCCCACCCCCACAAAAGAACAGGCAAATGACCCTTTTGGCTAACAAAATATCTTTTAAATACTACAAATGCTGTCAAAGGACCTGTCTCTGAAACAGTTCTACCTATTTCTCACACAGCAGTCATTTCAATATATTGTAATGTATTGCCAGGCATGTCTACATCTGAAATGGCTGGACAAACATAGCCATGACTTCAATACATTTCTAAGAAGTACATACAGATAACAGTGTAAAAGCCTGTGTTTCACATTATTGTTAAATACATTCCAGCAAATGCAGTATGTAGGTGACAAAATGAAACCATACATTTTAAGAATGAATACTCCTCTGTAGGGATATCATGAGGAAAATGCTTGTTCTCAGTATTCCAAACATATGGAACTAACATTAGCTGGCCTAGCTACAGGGTTGCCATTTTATATGGCGTATATTATTAATGGATTGCAGCTGTGAGTGATTACTGCTTGGGAGGGTGAAATCACAACAGCACTGCAGGCTGCCTTACTTCCACTAGGTGTGTCCACTTAGATCTAGAAAGTGTTGTGTGCAAGGTTGTAAATGTAAGTAAGGAGCACACAATTCACAGGTTATGTCCCTTAACATCCATGTTGGCCTTCATTTCTTGAAGCTACATATTATATGATTTTCAATGTATATCCTCACACATTTTAAGGACACTGATAAAGAATGGGTTACACAATGCATGCCTCAGAGTACTATGGCACAGTCTGTCATGCGTCACTGGCTCCACCATGTTGCCCATTCACAGCATTGGATGATTGAAACATGGAAACTAGAGGTGTCTGTGATAGACCGAGGGGGTGTCTGTTACGGAATGGGCAGTGTCTGTGATAGAATGTCTGCTGGGAGGGGAACAGCATTCTTCTGGATGTAGGTCAGCCACATCATCTGCTGTCAGACAATGCAGACATGTCCATTCACTCTCTCATAGTACCAGCACTTCCTGTGCTCCATCAGTGAGTGTGCTGCCCACACACAGATGTGGCAGGCCTTGGGAGTTGTGGTTGTGGGTGTTGCTGTGAAGGGAGCTAGTCCAGTAGTCATCACTCACATTCAGGTAACAGCACTGCATATGACCATGGTCCTGGACATCAATGTGCCAGTGCAACTCCAGTCAGAACCAGTTCTCCTAGTTGGAAATACCAACAATGAACTACCACCTCTACCATGCACATATCACACCTGTCTGACAGACCAAGATATAGAGTGAGCACAAAGCTTGGCTGTGGTCATGCACACTCACACAACTATTTCACTTGGAGAACCCCTACAGATACACACACTACAGTCAGTCATTTAGCCTCACTGGCCATTTGTTGTTTTATCCACGTCTGCCTTCTTCTCTTTCTTACTCACACACACTCACTGATCTTGTGTGTTAGCCTAGGATTCCTGCTCCCGACTACTCCCCCAACAACATCATCTGCAAGTGATGATAACTGTACCATATCCCTATTTTCTCTCTTTTGAATTCAAGGATACAAAGGCCTTCTGTCTGATGCTCATGGTGCATCAGTAACTTATTGCTTAGTATATTTGCATTTGCATTGTTGAAGTTGTCATTGTACCTTGAACTTATCTTCTTGAAAAGTTCAGCAGTTTATAGCATCAGAATGTCACAACCTTACACTGATTTCAGCTGTGAAGGTTGTGAAGTAATAAACTGCAATGTGTGTCATTAACGTCTAACTTGTCTCTGTAAGGATTTCCTTGTACAAACATATGGTGCATATTATAAGTTACACCATCATATTCAGATATTAGGATTGCATGACAGCACTGTAGTGAAACCTGATCAGAACAGTAAAACAGTATAATGATATCTTTTGCATTACCCTCACCAGACACATGCAGTAGCTGGATAGACCACAGACCTTTCTCATCAACATAACACAGAGGCTACAAACCATGCCATGATGTATATGGATAGATTAAAAGCCATGTCACTGTAATCTGTGTAGTATAGAATGAGGTTGCATTTGCCTGGCCTCAGGATGACTGTCTGACCATAGCCTGTTGGGATTACTGCAGATCCAAAACTAGCATATAGCTGATGACATCAGTAGAGTCTGTTGAGGCCAGAATAAGTGCAACACATGCTGGTGTAGAAGGCTCTCAGTAATGTCAAGCAACAGCTAACAAACACACAGCTTTACACACACACAGCTGACTATAGTGAGAATACCTCTCAACATCTTAGAGCAAGAAATCTGGACAAAACCACAAATAATGGGAAGGTTAAAGGCCCAAAAATAGGGACAATTTTTAAATATTCATCTTACAAACTTAGAGAGTAGATAGAATAACATGTTTTGCATTAGCATGCATTTTCTGAAAATTATAAAGTCTAAAAATCAAATGTCTGCCATTACATTTTAACTTCAGACCTCAATGATTTGCCAGAAAAATACATTTTATGAAAAACAGATCAAAAATGAGTAAAAAATCTGTACATTCTGTGAAAATCTGGACAACTGAGAGCTATGATATTGAAGATAAAACCACTACTTATCTTAGTACAGAGACTATATAGCACAGTACTTTACACAATCATCACAGCTCAAGTCTGATTTGGAGTATGTCAGAGAACAGTTTATAGCTGATGACATCAACAGCATTTGTTAAAGACAGAATTAATTGACCCACATGCTGCTGTAAAAGGCTTTTGGTAATGTCAAGCAACAGTAAAAAGACACACACCGTTGACTGCAGTGAGAATAGAAGCCCAACCTATCTAGGTGTACAGACTACAGAAAACAGTACTTAACACAGGTGCCACAGCACAAGCCTGAGCTTTGCTGGAGTGCAGGTGAACATATGGTAGATGATATCAGCAGGCCATGTGGAAGACAAATTGGTTGGTAGGGCTGTATGAAATGGATGTGTAGGCTTCTACAAGTATCAAAACAATGGCAATCCATGGGCTTGGAGGGGTAGCTATAGGATACCACATCTACTCTGCTGACTAGACCGACACACACAAAGTCGACTGCAGTGAGAATATAACCCCTCCTTTTCTAGGTGCACAGACTACAGAGCACAGTACTTAATGCATGCACCACAGCACAAGTCTGACTTTTACAGGAGTGCAGGTAAACATATAATAGATGACATCAACAGACAATGGGGGAGACAATAGGTTGGGAGAGCTGCAAGAAATGGATATGTAGGCTTGTGCAAGTTTCAAAATACTGCCAATCCATTCCCTTAAATAAGAACTGTAGAATACCATGGCTATTCTACTGACTAGACACACACAGAATTGACTACAGCAAGAATAGAACCCCTACATTTCTAGGTGCACACACTATAGAACACAGTACTTAATACAAGTGCCACAGCACATGTCAAATGTTTGCAGAAGTGCAGGTGAATGTATAATATATGACATCAGCAAACTATGGTGGAGACAATTGTTTGGGATGGCTACATGTGTAGGATTGAGCAAGTATCAAAATATTGGCAATCCATGCCCTTGTAACAATAGGATACCACATCTACTCTGCTGACTAGAAAACACACACACACACACACACACACACACACACACACACACACACACACACACACACACACTTGACTGCAGTAAGAATGTATCCCCTACCTAAGTGCACAAACTACAGAACACAGTACTTAACACATGCACTGTGTCACAAGTCTAATTTATACAAGAGTGCAGGTGCACATATAGTAGATGACATCAGCAGACCATGTGATGCACAACAGCTTGGGAGGTCTGCTTATCATTATGCTTACTATCATTTCACCGGATCGCAAAACAGCAAATCGCGGTTATGCCAAACCAAAACCGTGAAACTCCAATTAATGAATGGAAACAAATCAAAGTGTGGTGACTGTAAATGTCGTCTTCAGCATTTTTGAACAGTCACCACACTTCCAGGAACAGTATCACTGTGCATTGCACAGTAAACAATGAGTTTGCAGGGGGGCAAACCCCCCTGCACCCACCACACCCCCTGCTACTTATATATACAAACTCCAGGATTGTACTACAGTGAGGGAAAGGATACATTTCCTCATCCCCACTATAGTGTGATCTGCATCACACTGTCAAAACTCACAACAGCAAAAGCTGTCACTGTTGCAGGTTTCGACATTATGACATTCAGTTTTTACATAGTGCGGAAGTGCCATTTCGCACTAGTGAAAATCGACTAAAGTCACATCGGTGAAATTATAGTAAACCCATAGGCACATAGCTTCATAGCATTATATAAGGATAGTAGCCTAATAGCACTAATAGCTGTAGACTGTTTAGAAGCTTATCTTTGTAGCAACACAGGTACCCTTATTAAGCATAGTTGGATGCCTGAGTTTAGCAGACTGAAGTTGTGAGCTCCACCATCTGGCCCTGTCCACGATGGAGTACACAATATTATATATTATGCTTTGCAGTGTGGCTGATATATGTGTGGAAAAAGTACGGAAACCCAAGTGTTATAGTGCTTGGAGGTATGTTGGGGGGGCATATGAATGTACTGTAAATAAATTATGTATATTTAAATCAGACCCTTGGTTTGCAATGTTTCTACATGTAGTCTTATGTTAGACAAAGGAAATGGCGAATAAACACCAACAATGAAGCATGATATATAGAGTCCCATAATGCAGCAAGCAGCTGGTTGATGCAATGGTTAACAAAGTGTACACACATGTGCGATACACCTGCTTGTGCATAGGTAAGCAGTGTGCAAACATGAGCTGCATTTCAAATGTCTGATAGTTCCATCTGTACTCCAGGCCTATTTTTTGCAATGACCAATGGCATTATTGAATATATCCATTTTATATTTGTAGCTGTCTGCTTCCTATGTGATCTGGTTTGTCTTGTTTCTGCAATGAAGTTTTGAGCAAATTAGATAGGCCCAGCGAAACCTGTAATAAATTTGTTGTCTAGTAAAAGTAATAAGAATAAGAAACTGAAAAAAGGAGAAATACGTGAAATGAGGAAAACTAATGTATGGCATACACATTAAAATATGATAGTACACACGAGATATTTCTACATAGCTCGGGATTTGAACTCTCATACCAATGCATCTTCAGAAAACAGGATGGATGCCTTATTCCTCTTTGCACAGACACAACTTTGCAGCAAAGTACTGAAGTCATTCTTCACACAACCAACTGCAACAAAATGTACACTGCTATCAAACAATCAGCTATTTGCCATTGTCATTATTATATTTGGACGTAGGCACTTACTGAGCATACAACCTGTTATGATCACACTTGCAAATATACAGCTGTGTGTTACATTTCTGCATTTCTTGTTAATTCTTCACTTATCTGACCAGTAGTGTGAGACATGCACTGGTCAAGCCATTCAATATCTTTGGCCTTACATTGTGTGAGGATATTAACTGGGTGAGTAATATGATATGCAGTTGGCAACAACTGAAGGCCATGTTGGATGGCACACACAATCATATAAAGTTCTTTTGGGGGTAGCATAGGTGAGTTACTGTTATGACACAAACAAGGGTACACTTGTCTTTTGGGAGGGGGGTGCAAAGCTTAGATACTCTTATGTCACAAGCAAGCTTAGCCTGTTCTTTTGGTGGGGAGCAAAGGTTAGTTACTGCTATGGCACAAACAAGGATATGATGCTCATGTCACTCTCCTTGTTTTGCATCATGCCTGTTGTTTGCTTTTGGAAGGGTTGTGAAGTCAGAAACTGCAATGTGTATCATTTCTTTCTAACGTCTGTCTTTAATGATTTACCAGTTCAAAGGTATGGTACTAAACTAAGGGTATGCACTGATCATCAGCACATTTGAGAGGGATGATTGCATGGATCTTTGATGCCTGAGGCCTAAGACTTACTAATGAGAACATACAAGTAAAATCTTTGATCTGTTGTCACATGTTAAGGTAGTTTCTGTAGAAATCCAACTGTACCAAGTTAATAAATTCAAGGATATGTCATAATAGTTTTGAAGAATACAGTCTAGATTCAGGACATACCTTGCAAATGCAGCAGTTGACATGGTTTTAGTTCAGGGCTGACTCTGTCTGATGCAGGTGTGGTGACCTTGGCATTGGTGGGAGGATATGTACCACTTTCCCTTGCTGATCCTGCTGCAGCTGTTTCCTCAGGATTATGTTGTGTAGCATAGCCCATACTGTTAAAGATTTCTCTACATGTCTATGGATTGTACTCAGTGCTCCCCAAGATGAATCTAGGCATCAAAATCATGACTTTAGCAGCTAAAACACATGCTCTATGACATTTCTAATTTGAGTGTGATTATGTCCCAAGAACATAATAAAAAAAGTAACCCCTTAGCACCTATGAAACACACCTGCTACTAAACTGAGTGTGTTAATTCCATTGATGCTCATTAGTGTGCAATGCACACCTCCACACCACTGCATGCACCTCTGTGCCCCTACGTGCACCTATGCGTAAAAAAGGAAAACACAGGATATGTTGTTGTTACATTCCTCCATTCCCATGACATCATGCAAACATGGACAAAAACTGATTTAAAGTTTGCACACCCTGTATTAGAAGCCAGAACCACATGTACTCCAGCCCTACACATACATATGCTGCCAAATGAACAGTTACATGTCAAGCATAGAGAGACGTATCATTTATTCAAATGTCTGCCGTGATTGCGCTAAATGCCATATTGTGCAATGACAAAAATAATTAAATAACTTAAAGTGTACAGAGATGACACATTTTAACAAAAAAATAAAGAGGATGAAACAGAACTTGTGACTTGTGCACTGCTTATATGCATTTTCACCCTTCACAGACCAACACGTACACCTGACACATCACCCGATGTCATCATTCACTGTGGCCATCCATTGAGAAAAAAAAACTGTGGAAGTGCTTACATAAAGTGCACATCCCTACATGGTTACAACTTTTTGCAATTTAGCGGTTCAAATGAGTTTTGGCCTCATTTTCATCGTCATTGTGCTAACAGCCCTGAATCTACATGGTTGGTAACCATGTAGGCAGGGAAACTGAAGGGAGCCCAATGTCGTAAACACAAGGGTTGGTATTACTTTGCTCTATATCTGCACAGAGGAATACAGTTTTGGATAAATTTGACTGTATTCCATCAACTAAATACTGCATATGCTTACATGAAAGTATGAATAGTCTGTTTCATGGGGTTTACACTTTTAGCTCTCTACGCTACTTACAAGTATATTTTTCATTTGTGGATTGGGGATCGAAGCTGCATTTATGTCATGGCACTTAAAAAGGATTGTTGCTATTGTCACTCCACTTTTATACCATCCACTCTGTCTAATAATGTCATAATGTGTCTGCTGTGACATGTTAAGGTGAGTTCTGTACCAATCTAAGAACTTTCACTTAGTCTTGTTTCCATGTCGACTCCTTTCTGTGACTGCATTTGAAAAGTTTTCAAATACATGGGCAACACAAGGCCGCAGTCTACATGGTTGCTTCACGTCTTGTTGAATTGCTCCACCATGTTGGTTTATTTCATTAGCATACAGTTCAGCTACTTATGCTGTAATTTGCATGCCACAGAATGTACCATGTTTGTGTGTAAGTGCGTGCTGCTACACGGAGTTTCTTGCTTCTAAAACATTTCACAGTCATGTGTGCATTGCAGCATGATGCGTACACAGTGAAAAATAACCGTGAGGGTTTTATTGAATCCCCCCAATGTGTTTACTCTTCTTGTTTTACTACTACTGTGTCAAATGTTGGCTTTTATACAGAATTATAAAATGTTGCCTGTTATTACACAAGCATAACAATTAAAATACCCCCAAAACATGGCTGCAACACACTCCGGGCACTTAAGATAGACAATTCTGATGAGTACTTGATGGTAATAACTACACAATTCGAACTGTTCATGGTTACCATGAAAAATTGCCCATGTTTGCTATGGTCAGAATAACTCATTCATAATTGTGCTTACTGCATATATCAGTGACTCAATACTAATTCATAAAACACCTTATTACAGGAAGAAACTCCCATAATCTAATGGAAGAAGTACAGAGAAAATAATTATAGCCTAACAATCTTTGCTACAATAAAATGCTGTTAAAGTAAATAGTATAAAATAGTATTTGATGCATTAGATTCCATATAATAATAGTCAAAATACAATCTGGTACAGGCATGATTTACTAAACAATGTGATCTTAAAGGTGGCAGTTGCAGTGAAATGAATTGAACATGCAAAAGAGTATTACAGATATTTTATTTTATTAAGCCTGCCTTGTAATATGATTGGTTATAGGTTCATAGGTTCACAGGTAGGTACTAGGCTATCGGCTCAAGGGCCTACGTAAGCCTAGCCAACAAGGTTCCCTGGCTTACGCCACCCAAGAAAGTTATTTTCCTGTGCCACTGTCGAGCAGATACACAGAAGTGATCCCCGGGGTGTATTTCCTATTTCCCATCCACTCATCAAGATTTTTCTTGAAGAGTGCTAATGAAGAACTTTGCTTGACATAGATGGGTAGCCTGTTCCAGAGTATGTGAAGTCTCTGGGACAGGAATCTATCCCTCCAGCATGTTCTGTTTATTGTGATGACAAGGTTTAGGTCCCTGTGTTGCTAAAAACACAGTACAAAACATCATTAATGTGTAACATGAAATATGACTGCTTGCATGATAGGTTACATAGTTATTTGCTTCTTCCCTTAGAACATTCACATCTCAACCACAACAACATTTTCATTGTATTGATATTATACTCTTACAGCCATCTTTTAGCATTAACTTGTAATGCTTTCTTTGGGGGGAGGGCAATTGCTCCTGCTTCATTCTGACAGCTGTTGCCAGTACTGCATGTCCAATGTTGGGTGTACTGCAGCTCCTCTACCCCTGGACTAACACTGATTTTGAACATGAATTATCTGCATCCCAGAGGCATTCTGGGTTGGGAGAGGGTACTGCTGTTGTGCATCTGCTGTGTTTTATTTACTTTTTTTTTCTTTTTAAGACATGTCCCTGGTTTCCCAACCCTTCCATGATTACGTGGTTTGCATTGTGGCAGGCATGCAATGGGAGTATGTGACATCTCTCCCTACCTTTGCAGACACTCAGCCTTGTTCCTACCCCATTCCTTCTGAGAATGTTTCCAACTCCATAGAAACTTCAGGCAATGCCAGCGTCACCAAGGGGAACATCCATATTACCACCTCACCTCCCCAGCTCTCCTTGCTACAATGTCAGACACTTGAGCCACTTACCAATTCTGGGTTACCTGGACCATGGTCAGGGCTTTATACTTCTATGTCACTGGAGTGGCTATTACTCTGAAATGTTATACTAATGTCCTGCAGGGCAGCACTTGGCATTGACAAATGTTTATTACAAGGTGTTGTGTTGCTGGAATTTTTTTTTCGCATTACACTTAATCATTCTGCCCAATCTCACAAATTTCAACTGATTTCCAAAATATATTTCCACTAAAGTGTAATACTGTCATACCAGTCTTGGAAAGTGTATGTTTCTTTTTTTTTCAATAATCATTTTTATTGTTTTGCCAAACCATTATACATTTCACACACTATTTACATTATGTACAATATTGCTTCCAATGTTTTAGTTCCATTTTGAATTTCCCTATAATACATTAAGAATAAATATCATTTTAACCAAGTACAGGAAATTAAAATCACAAAAAATTAAACATAAAAGCATCTACAATAGACAATTATAAACCAACTCAAGCCAATAATTTGTATTATTTCTACATTTTCTATCTAATCCAAGAATGTGTTGGTACACATACAGAATGTCCTGACGGAAAGTGGATAGGAACCGCTACGCCAAAATAATATTAAAGATTTGTTCCCAAATTTTTATGCTGTTTATACTTTTCTTATTATTTCTAATTAACAATTTGTGCGCTAATATATGCTTAATCGCTAACAGCCTGAAATTTTGCCATGACACCTGTGCTGGGTTCAACCAATTTGTGGCTATATATAATTTCATTAGTAAACTAATATTCATAATTACAATCTTTTTTGTTTTGTCCAAATTCTCCGTGGAATATGTAAAATCAGAAATTCCCAGGAGAGTGTTGAGTTTTGGTAACCCATTTTTGTAGTTGTAACTTTAAAGAATTCCATAATTTATAAATGCACTTGCAACTCCAGAACATGTGTAACAGGTCTGCTGTCTGATCTACACACTGTGGACATTTAGGTGACTTTTTGAATCAAATTTATGAAGTGTAAGATGGGTATAATATGCATTGTTAAATATCATCAATTGAGTAAAGACCAGTTTTTGAAGTGATACAGGATTTTAATGTTAAGTTAAACGCCTCTATTATTTTACTGTTGTCTAGGGATGGCAATTTCTCTCTCAGTATTTGGATAACAGAATATGATTATTATATTTTCTCTCTTTGCCATTTTATACGCTGAGGATATATATTTTCTATCTTGTTGCAATGCTTCCCACAGATGACCTGAAATAACTAGTTCCTCTTTTTTATTTCAGAACTGGTAAAATAATTTATGGCCAAATCTTTTAACTGCCTCATTATAATTAAATAAGAGATGGGAAGATTCATCTCTTTTAAGATATCATGTACCGCTACTCCTAGGAAGGGGTATAAATCCCTTACAGTTAATTCCTTAATAAATGGATATTTCTTTAAGTCTATCAGTTGATTACCAATAGTTATATTAGGATTTCCATCAAACGGTTGAAACATCATCATATATTTTAAAAGGTTCAAGGAGGCAAACAGAGTTTGAGTCGCCACTGCCCATACCTTGATGTGTTCCATTAACTCATATTTACTCAATGTTTTATATTCAAAAATGGTACAGCTTTAGGAAAGTGTATGTTTCTGACCAACACAACATTTCAGCACTCTAAGGTAAAACCTACAGAATCCATAGTATTAAACAGCAAACTAATTCAACCAGTCACAAGTACTTCCAAAAAGCTATTTAATAAAATCAGTAATTTAATAAAATAAATTACTTGAGCATATATTCAGGCTTTTTAAATTTCATTTCTAGCAGAACTCATTGCACAAAAATAAATTATTTTTAAAAGAGTATGCTGTGGAGTACATGACATATGTCTAGTTGCCGTCAGTCCCATCCTTCACAGTTCACTTGCATGCTATTCCTGCAGCCTAAGTCTACATATTATCAGACGTCTCAACTGTCCCTATTTGGATGAAACATTTCAATTTTCAGGCCTGATTTTCTCCTGCACAAGATGACCCTCTTTTTGGGGGGGGGTATATTCCTATTTTCAGGATTGATCTCCCCTTCACACAATTTTCTGAATCCCTCTCATCATATGTAATTTTTGAAGATGTCTAGTACACAGAAAAACCCCAGTGCATAACCAACATACTACTGGTAATGCATCTTATCTCTACCATTTTCTGAAACAAAATAAATTACCTTGTTTGGTATAATTTTGCAAAACAGTTCATCAAAGGCTACAGTTTTTAATGTGTCTCCTTGATAATACACTTATATTTTTCAATCATTTTTGTCACTCCCAGTTTTTATTTTTCCAGCATTTTTTCCACTCTGTTTTTTAAACATGTTTTTGAGTAGTATCCAATATTCCTCAATGTCTGCAGGTTGAGAGGTATGCACATTATATTTCATTCTGAACAGTAATGCATTTAACCTTTTTATAGCTCCAGAACATTTGTTAAAATCCTTGTGTTGTTAATGTATTTTTTGTGCCAGTACATTTCCTTTTATATATCATTAATCGCTCAGATTCACAAACATAGTGCACACTTGCACAAATGTATTATGCACACTGTATGTAATACAGTAGCTCGCCATTGCTTTAATTCATAAACATGGATCATGGTAATGACAAGCTTCACACCGATGACTTAACAATGTATGTACGTAATGAACTAGTCTACACAGTACACAATAAAAAGTGATACAATTTGGGCACTAGTGTTACTCGAACAGTGCACCAGGGAACAACTATAGAAGCAGAGTCTCCCATACACATCACAGTTTATGCAATAGTAGAAGTTCTGAGCTGCAGTCTGCTGCAGTGCAATGACAGCTGAATATAAAATTGCTACATGTGGAAGTGAGCATGGCAGCATAGTGCAGCACAACACAGACCAGTTATTGATTCTATAGGTATATGTGTGGAATACTTAACCACTGCAGCTATTGCACAATACTGTCCTCCACTGTCATACCATAGGTTCATAGGCAAGTACTAGGCTAGCTGCCCCTGTGGACCATTTTAAGCCTAGCCAGTTTGCCTTTTTGTACTCCACTTAACCTATCCTATTTTGTTAATGAGATATGTTGTTTTTAGGGCTTGCATCCTTTTAGTAAAGTATCTCTGTGAGCATTCCAGTTGTTGCATGTGTTTGAAACGATACATGCCAAAGAAGGAATTATAGATTCATAGGCTCAAAGGTTCATAGGTGTTTACTAGGCTAATGATCACAAGGGTCTTTTTAAGCCTAGCCATGCATCCAAAATATCTGACAAGTTCTAATAGCCTTGATAAGTTTAAGTAGGGGCTTGGGAGATGAAAACTTTACAAGCAGGGGCTTTGAAGATGAACCATTTACAGGTTGCCTATGTCCATTAGAGACATAGGTGCCAAACCAGGAATGAATTTCCTCTTCCCCATCCAATTGTCCAAGTTGGACTTGAATTTGGTTAGGGAGGAACTCTGCTTCACATGGATGAGGAGCGTGTTCCAGAGATCGGGTAATCTCTGGGATACATACCTGTCTCTCCAGCAGGTCCTATTTATATCGCAAGCAAGGTTTAAGTCTTTAGAATGGGTAATTCTGGTGCTATTTGTTTTGTGAATATGCAGGAGGTCCATCAGAGTGGGGTCTGACAATGCCCTGTATGCCAGACATAGATCTCCCCTCAAAAGGCTGTAGGAGACAGAATACAGGGATAGGCCTTGAGGCAGTCTGCCTAGGACATTTTACTTATTCTTTTAGTGAGGAATCTCTGTGGACATTCCAGTTGCTGGATATGCCTAGTTAGGTACATACCAAAGGGGGCACTGTACTCAGTGATAGATCTGATGAATGCTGAATATAATGGAACACTGACTTCCTTCGACTTAGATGCCATAACTTTGTTTATGCGGGTGGTACAGTGGTGCAGCGGTTAGTTTTTTCCCCTTGTGGCAAGATGTTCTCCTGTTCAGTTCTTGGCTATGGTGCCTTTTGTGCAGAGTCTGCATGTCCTCCCTGTGTTCATGTGAGTTTCGTCTAAGGACTCTGGTTTCCTGCTACATGCCAAGGACAGGCATCTGAAGCATTTCTTCCCGGTCCACTGCTGAAAATGGGCTCTGTCACAGTCAGACTTTCCCAGTAAACAAATGTTAAATAAATAAGTTCCCAGTTGGACTTTCACAGTAAGCAAATGTTAAATAAATAAGTTGAACAACATAGAATGATTTATTCACTACTGTAGACATATGTTAGACAAAGGCTAGATTACTGTCTATGTGTGTCCCTAAGTCCCTGACTACTGGGTCAACTCTAAGGGGTGTGTTGTCAATATGATAGTTTCCAGGAGTGGATGACTTCATAAATTATACTATTATGCATTTTTTGGCATTTAGTTTTAGTCCATGGCTCTGGCACCAGTTTTCTGTCTGTGTCAGCACTTCCTGGAGAACATTTGGGTCAGTGTGGAATTCAATGATAGCTACTAATTTGCAGTCATCTGCAAATTTAGTCAGCCAGAGACCATTAACATTGACCTTGACTTCAGAGAAGTAAGTGCCAAAAAGGAATGGTCCAAGAACTGATTTCTGAGGGACTCCACTTGTGACTGGCCTGTTTGTAAAGGTAGACTTCCCAATTCCAACTTCCTGGGTCCTGTCTTTGAGCCAGCTGGATATCCACCAGGTGACATAAGGGTTTGTACCTAACCTCTTGAGTTTGTCAACAATGCCCAGGTTGGTATTATGTCAATTGTCTTGACCAAGTCAAAGTAGGCAGCGTGAACCATTTTGCCCTCATCTGTTGCTTTGCTGACCTTCGCAAAGAAGTCCATCAGGTTGATTAAGCATGACCTGCTCTTGACAAAACCGAACTGGGTTGGTTGGGTCCAGTGTCTAGAGGTTTACTATATCACTATTGATCATTTCTATGATAATTCTTTCCGTGGTTTTATATATAAGCCTAGTGAGAATTATAGGTCTGTAGTTTCCAGGGTTTGTAGATGGTCCACCTTTGTACAGAGGGATGCCTGTTCCTGTTCTCCATTTATGAGGCATGAAGCCAGTTTGGAGGCTACAGTTAAATAGCAATTTGATAGACCTGATAGGCCATTTTTCATGCTATTTACAAGGCATCCTGGGAATTTGTCTGGAACAATTGATGCAGTGCTCTTGGCCTTATAAAGAACATTAAGGACCTGTTCCCTAGTGATAGCAGGGGAGTTATATTTGATGGTATTTGCTGAGGGAAGGTTGAGGGGAGAGAGGAGTAAAGTTGGAGCTAAATTTATTGGCCAGTAGCACTTCATAGGTTATGCTTATATTCAATGACTGGCCTAATGAGGAGACAATGGCATCCCTAGACCTAGATACAATCCCTTTTTTTATAGGGTGTGCAATATAGAAGGACTTTCTTACAATAATGTACAAATGCTGGTAAAAAAAATCATGTCACTATTTACATAAGTTCCCAGATCACAAACAACTGGGTCAGCTCTTAGGTGCATATTGTTCGTTTGGTAGTTCTCTGGGATAGATGACTTCCAAAGTATACAATGATGCATTTTTTGGCATTTAGTTTCAGTCCATGATTTTAGAACCAGTTATTTACTGGGACAAACCTTCCTGCAGAATGGATAAGCCATTTGGCAATTCAATGACTGCTACTAGATTGCAGGCATCTGCAAACTTAGTTAGCCAAAGCCCTTTGGTATTGGCTTTTATTTCAGAAAAGTAGATGCCAAACAGGAGAGGTCCCACATAATGATTCAAACAAGTTGTCATCTCATTTCATGTGACCAAAGACATAGCTGGCTCATCTTGCAGCCAGTGCTGGTCCACTAAGTACCACCCACAATTAGGCCCATTGACTTTCTTATAGTCAAATTGTCAAATCTATGAGCCCCTTGTTTCTTCAAAGTGAAGATCAAATAATGAAGAGGACATTGACTTCCTTACAGTTAAGTCCATGTCCCCCCCACAACCCTCAACTCTTTGAAAGAGAAGCAATAAATAAAAAACAAAAAGAACAAACCACTGCTAATGTGCCTATCTGTAATTGGAATTTCAATACTTAGAAAAAACATGACACCTGGAATGCCCCGAGAGATTCCTTACTAAAATCATGCAAGGTTTAAAAACAGCATGACCTACATGGACTGACTCAAAGCCCTGTCACTGTACTTGTTATTCTACAGACTGCTAAGAGAGGATCTTTGTCTGCTCAATACAATGTATCATTCAACCTGATTTTAATAGAGCTACTGAACATCAGCAAGTCAAATGACATCAGAAATACTCAGTGTACAGATCTAAACCTCTTCAGCAACATCAACTGAGCATTTTGGACAGGCAGCTATATCTTGCAGAGGATACCACTACTCTGCAACAGACTCTCCATCCGTATAAATCCTGTTCATTCCTGACCATTTTTAACAGCAACTAAGATCTATGGAAGGGAAACAGAGGCTTTACCCAGGACTGCCCCCTTTATTACTGATGGACAGAAACAGCTCCTAAATGTCTTATTCCATGCATGGATCCCCTCAAATTATCCATGGTATGATCCCAGTTATTCTTATTAGGGGTAATATATAATGATCGTCCATAGGATGGGTAAGGCCTATCTTTATCCAAATGGAATAGGTTAATTCAAATAAAAAATGGGAAATTGGATAGGCTTAAAATGGCCAACAAGGGCAGCTAACCAAGTACTTACCTATGAGTCTACATGCTACAGGACAGTTGTAGCAGGAACTCTCATTATTTGTACCCACTAACATTTTGTGCCCCAGAGTGGTTGCCCCCTTCACCCCACCCTTGCTGTGCTACTGCATATCTCATTAACATCTATGTGGACTGCAATGTCGAACCTCTAAATTTCTACACACATCTTGCATTCTAGAGCACTTTCAGAAAAAAATCAACTTAAAACAAATAAGATAAACAAATGTAAATATTATGTGAACAATAAAGGCTATTAAAGCTGTACAACTAGAGTATTACTGGTAAGACGTATTCTATACAATGCTAATAGTTCATTCACAGTTATCCAATAAATACTGTAATTCATTATAATAGACAGAAACCCCAGATTACATGTTTTGCTAACCTTTCATAAAGAAATTGTCATGTCCTTCAAAAGATGCCCTCCATTCATAGGTTCATAGGTAGGTACTAGGCTATCGGCCAAGGGCCTACGTAAGCCTAGCCAACAAGGTTCCCTGGCTTACACCACCCAAGTAAGTTATTTTCCTGTGCCACTGTTCACATCTATCTAATCAATGGCAATGCTACTGCTCCACACCCCACATAACCTGACCCCTTCAACTGTTCCTTTTGCATATTTGTACCTATATTCTATGTAATTGTTTATATACTGTTATGACTGTTAAAATTTCAACAGTACATATGCCTAGCATTTTAACTTGTTGTAGCTAATATTTTTTTCTCCTTTTATTTTTAACTTCAGTCTGTAACCTAACTGTATGCTGTACTTGTTGTCAAATTTACTGTTTGTTTACACGTCTATTTGGAGCTTTTCTCCCCAGGCCTCCACTGAAAATGGGCTCACTCCGGCCCAGTGGACACTCCTGGCAAACAAATGTAAAATAAATAAATACATTTGAAACTATACAACCTAGGCATATATTGCTAGAACATTTTTGTTAACCAAATATAAGCTTTCACAAAACAACAAGAAATGTCTCTGTGAAAGCATGTTTATTAAAATATTTGTATACATATAAAAACATATGCTTAATTGTATAATTAGCATTATAGATAACATTGAATATCTCAATAGATGTGCAACTTACAGAGCAAATATTACAGACAGTTTTCTTCAACAACATCTTAGGTTTCACCTGATATCATGCAACACTTTGTAAGTCACTTGGTTTTTGAATTATTAAGTACATATTGAAATATTGTTGCTTTTTATAATCACTAACAAACAATTTGCAATATTTCAGGTATAGTGTTATATAAATGGACATTGACAATTAATTTCCCTGTCTTCCACCATGCCTATAACACCATACACCCCTCAATAACACATAGGGCTGTCAGTTATAAAACTATGAACATAAATATGAAAATATGAATAATAAGTGAAAAACAGTGATTAATTTCTCTATAGCATGTCATCCTAGATTAACTCCTTAACACCCATGTGGTGTGAAATGTCACTCCTCTATCAGGCTACACACATCCTTGCATTCTGGAGTATTTTCTGAAAAATCAATTTCAAAAGTATAACATAAACAAGTGTAAATATTTTATGAACAATAAAGGCTATTAGAACTATACAAATTGCAATGTTATCAGTAAGTGTTCTTTGTGTTAATATTAATCAGTACATTCATAGTCTTTCTATAAATAGAACAATATATTATTAAGTAGCACAAAATCAGAATTTTTTTTGCTAAACATTCACAGAGAAATTGTCATATCCTGGAAAATGTGCAACATAGACATATATTGTTAGAACACTTTGGTTAGCCAGGCATAAGCTTTCACATGACCTCGCAAAATTATTCTGTGAGTGCATGTTTATTTAGATATTTACAAAATTGTGAAAACATACGCTTAATACTATAATTATCAATGTAAATAATATTGAATATCTCGAAAGATGTGCAACTTAAACTGCAAATATCAAAGACATTTTCTTCAACAACATCTTAGGCGTCACCTGTTGAAAAGTAGCAGTTTATAAGTCACTTGAGTTTTGAAATATCAAGTACTTATGAAAATATTTCCCAGGATTCTATAAAATCCATGTACTGTAGACTCTGTGTAGAGCCTATACGGAATGTAGCAGTGTACACGGCCACTATTCCCCAGCGACAGCACACCATGCATATTAATCATGGCATGATGCCGAAGAAGATCACTGTGGCATGGATATTGAATCCATGTAGGCAACAGTGTAGTGTCCCATGGATTTGGATTGTCCAGGGAATTCCTGGACAGATGTTATGTACAGGATAATGTACATATTTGTAATGTATGCTGGTAGTCTAGAAATATGTGTTTATTGTATTTTTTTAATGCCTGTTTGCATGGCGCAACGTAGAGCACAGCAATGCCAAGCTGTGCTTGTGCATACACAGCTGACATCTGCAGACATCTAAAAATAGAAACCAGATGCAATTAATTATTTATTTTGCTTTCTTTCAATGCTCGATTGCATGGCACAGTGTGGAGTGCAGTAATGCTCAGCTGCTCTTACACATGCACAGGTGATATCTGCCAGACATCTATAAATAGAAACCAGCTATAATTAATTATGTGTTTTTGTCTACACATTTTTGTTTTATTTTTTGAATGGCCATTTGCATGGCATGGCATGGTGCTTAGCAATATATGTAAATGTATGCAGGTTTTCTTGCTATCCAAGTTGCTAAATCGGTAGAGTCACCACCTACAGTGTTGTAGTTCCTTGGTTCAAGTATCCAGCAGTTATACATTTTTACATTTATTTCTGTGAGAATGTGTGAGGTGAATGAAAGGGCAGTTTAATATAAAAACAGATTTGTTACATTAACATTGAAATTAAGCACAGCTTAAATATGGTTAATAGCTACTCCTGTTTATGCATTGCTAAGCTTTGCTAAAACACGGTTGTGCGAGGTTGCACAATGCTAAGCGGGTTTGTGTGATTCTAAGCAATGTGGTGCTTTTTTGAATGTTGCAGTATGATGTGTAAGGGTGGGAAAACAGCCTATATTAAGGGCAATAGGTGGGAATTCTGCAGCATTTATTGGAGAATATTAACATGTTGATATGCCTTGTGGTGTTGGAGAGGGAGCACACTTTCAGGTTGTAGAAATGGGATGTGTAGGAGTCCAGAGTGTTTGCTGAACTCCTGGTCAGAGTGATTACCAGGGCTCAGAATGTAAAGTTGAAGCCTGGGATCAGTTAGCCAGGCATCTTACCAGTGCTACTGGTATCCCCCACACTGGTGAGCAGTGTCATTACCACTATGATGACCTGAAGCAAAGGAAGAGGGGAACCTTGGAGACCTTGGTCCAAGAGGCTAGGGCTTGGTATGCCCCACAGATATGTAAGTATGTTTGCCACTACTTTACTAAAATACAACTCAATCTGTGCAAAACTCGTATGTATAATGGTGTACTTTTCTTCCAACAGCTGCAGCTGAATGGGCTCACAACATCCAGTCTCATGCTCGGTAACTGGCCAGGATGCACTGTGAGTGTGGTAAGTATGGATATTTTCTGATAACTGTAGTACAATAATCAATAAATAATACCAATAACAATAATCAATAAGGTGTAAAGCAGGATTGTGGTTTGATAACTAATGTGTTGTAACAAGTGCAGTAGTGCTGTATTCATTGCATGTCTGTTCTAATGTTGCTGCAGTCAACTGTAAAACTGAAATAAATAAAGGATGCAAAAGTAATTGCCTGATAAGTGTATTGCACAACCCACAGTATGGGTCAGGGCTGTCTGCAGACCACTTTCACTCATATGCATCTCCATTCTTACCACTACATGAACAAGGTAGATGGGTAAGGCAGCCCACATTCTGGGCAGATATCTTGTCTATACTTCACATATTCTAAGGAGCAATAACAATAAAGTGTAAAGCAGGACTGTGGTTTGATAAAATATGTTGAAATAAGTGCAGTAAGAATGTATTCATCGCATGTCTGTCCTAATGCTGCTGCAGTTAACTGTGAAACTGAAATAAATAAAGGATGCAAAAGTTATTGCCTGATAAATGTTTTACACAACCCACAGTATGGTACAGGGTTGTCTGCAACCCAGTTTCACATACATAATGCTCTCTATTGCTCCCACTCCAGGAACAAGGTATATGGGTAAGGTATCCCATGTTCTGGGCAGATATCATGTGTATACTTCACAGATTCTAAAGAGCAATAACAATAAAGTGTAAAGCAGGATTGTGGTTTCATAAGAATATGTTGAAATAAGTTCAGTAGGGCTGTATTCATTGCATGTCTCTTCTAATGTTGCTGCAGTCAATTTTTACATAATGTGCACATGTCCTCTGCAGTCACAGCTTTTTGGTTCTACTCCCATGCCTGCCAACTAAGACATGATGGCTGTCTAGTCTACTTAATGTATACAAACATGCCTCTCAAGTGTCACGGTTTTTCATAATGTAATAACAACTGCCCAATCTGCCTGGTCCATGATTTGCAGATAAATGATTACCTGGAATGCAATGTATTTGCAAATCCATTTACAGAACACCTTAGTAGTTATATACGTGCACTTTATATGAAACAGTTGCATGTAGTTGTGTAACGGCATGTGTTAGTGCTTGGCCCATACTGTGTCATGCTAACAGCTTGAGAGGTATGTGCGTGTCATATCATTTATAGAAGAATTTGAGTCACTGTACTCACAACTGACAATGCACACCTGTAGAAGTATGTATTAGTAGTCTGTGCATTAATATCATCTACAGCTTCATTAATGGTATGCTTTTCTCTCTCTCCCCTCCCCTTAACTTCTTTAATTTATTACTGTTATTTATTATTATGATTTAATATTAAAATATTTGGCTAAACTAACTGTTTTGTTTGTGTTATGCGTTATTGCATTCTAGTTTGCTTTTAGCACACTTAATGTTATGTTATTTATTGTTGTGTTCCACATAATATACCTTAATATGTATTTGGATTAATCAATATTATGTTCCATTTTGTTAATACTAACATTGGTTTAGTTATCACTAACATTAACTTATCTTTATATCTAATTTACTAGACTGTGACAAGGTAGGCCAGTTCCTGATGATCCACCTACATTGGCCACTCTGGCAGTGGCACCTGGGCCCAGCATTGCTGGGACCTAGACTGGTGGTGCCCCCTCTGCTGCTCCTGTACTACTTGTGGTGTCAAGTAGTTCTGCCCCTCAGGACAGGGCTCATCCCCCCTCTGGGAGTGGTGGTGGATAGGATGTTGTCACCTGCAATGAACTGCCAGGTTTGGTGCATAGGATTATGTTCTATGTTTTGGACACTGCTTGTGATGGATGGAGATCATGCTGGTAACCCTGGTGGAACAGGCTCACCCAAGAGTCCAGCCTTCACACCTGTGATCCCCAAGTCAGTGAAGGAGCAGTGCCAACATTCCCATGGGTAGGGACTTGAGACACACTGCTACCTTGTGGAGGTGCATGAGACTGGGATACCACAACACCCACCCCATCCACAGTGTTCACCCCGCTCTTGTGTCACATACCACTGATGTCTGCTGACTTGTCTGTGTTGCCTGTCTGCAAAAGATTCCTCACCTTTCCAACTTACCTCCCCCATATGTACCTAAGTCCTTTCCCCAACATTCCACTCTCACCTTAAAAAAATGAGCACCTGTCCCAAAACAAAAATATCAGCCCATACATAGTTCTTCATTTTGTGGACACATTTAGTTTGGTCCAATTGCCTTGACAATGCAGTTATGTTATCCTCACCCCTCTCTCTAGGGGTGAGAGTCCAAATTCATCTACAAATTCTTTCAAAATACACAGTTGTTGCAAGAAATGGTTATCAATGGTTTTTCCCTACACCCTTCCTGCACATACCTACCTGCCATTCACTATGTTTTCCCTCTGCTTGCACCCCATTTTACCACTGTGCTATCACCCTTTTTTCTTTTCTTTAAAGATTTTTTGTGTGACACTGTGTGATAAGGCATGTAGTGCAGCATCGCTAAGCTCAGCTAAATGGCGCTAGGTTGATATATGTGTTCTAAATAATAATAAACACCTGTTTCCTATTTTGAACCCAAGACCATCGTACCTGCAGAACACTGCATTAACCTGCCATGCCACACAGCTTTTAATTAAAGCAGGCAGTGTAAGCAAAACGTGGTAATTCCAAGTTACAATAATCGTGTTTAAGCACAGCTGTGCATCATGCCTCATCACACAAACTTGTTAAAAAAGTAATGGAAAACTGGGAGTGTAATTCCCAGTCTGGTACAGGACTACACCACTAGAAAGCATTACAATTTTAACAATTCATATTGCTATAGACCATAGATGTAAAATATGCTGAAGGGAAATTTTTATCATGAATGCCTGGAAAATGTGAGGCTTTCAATTTAAGTTGCCATCTAATTTCCTTCTTCTCCAGAAGAATCTTATTGTCTCCAGCTCTGGGATTACAGCTGATTTGTTCTAAAATACCAAAATGAAATGTTGTACAATTAAGACTATAAAATGTTTAGAGAATGCATTATTAATGTTCTGCCTTCCTATCTGGTATAGATGTTTGTATATCCTATTTCTAAGGGCTCTATCCATCTTGCCCACATAAAACACTGAACACCCCAAACATTTAGCTACATATACCACCCTCTTAGATATACAATTACCTTTCTTAAAAAATACTTTCATCCTTGTAGTATTATCCAAGATATAAGGACATTGTCTGCAAAAGCCACATTTTTTGTTCCCCATTCTTCAATCCTAGCCTTGCCCTTAGTAAACTTTTCTTTTTTTAAAAAAAGCTTCTAAATTGGACCCCGTCTTAAAAACAAATGAAGGATTGTCCACCAATAACTGATACAGTTCTAGATTTCCCTTTCAAATATTCCAATTATTAATAAAAATTCCTTTACATCATTAAGGTGGGGGTCATACTCCAAAATTAAAGCCCTTTCATAGTTTTTAGTATCCTGTCTATCATGGTATTACTCTAAACCCATACCCAGCAAATGTTTATATTTATTACCCTATTGTGTTATAACGTACCTCTTCACATTATCAATTAACTTTTTGGGATATTCCCTCTGTAAAAACATACTGCCTATAAAATCAAGCTCCTTTTGCACAGACTCGAAATGAAGGTTCATCCTAGCAGTCCTGATGCACTGTCCTTTAATAATACTTCCTTTCTGACTATAGGGATGGCAGCTAGAATACTGTAACTAGGAATTGCTAAAAGTTGGCTTCCTATATACATCAGATTTGAAGCCATATTCTGTAAGTGAAATAGTAGTATTCAGATAATGTATACTCTCCCTGTTTAAATAGCGTGCAAATTTAAAAAAGGATGATGTTTGATTTAAATAGGTCATAAAATCATTAATTTGTTCTTCTGAGCCTTCCCATAAAATAAATATGATATCTAAAAATCTGACATATAATGTAATATCAAAGATGTGAAACAGTGGAAAAAATGGTACACCAAAACACTTATAAAAATGTTAAAATGCTAGTAATGAGTACTGCCCATTAATAAATAATACTTTAATAGTTAAGCGTTTTCATTCACTAATAAGTGAACTTCATCAGAACAATACACAGTAGTACTACTCCATTTTAATAGACACAAACAAGCAACCAATAAAACAATTAATCAATCAGGCTATTAACTAAATTATTGCGTCTAAACAATAAGGCACAATGGGATTTAAAAGTGTATGAACAATAAATACTAATTATTGCCAAATAACACATACCCTTGACAGTAATTATATACTCTTCAAATCTAAAAAAATCAATTCAGCACTTTCAAAAAAGTCCTGAAAGTATATATATATATATATATATATATATATATATATATATATATATATATATATATATATATATATATATATATATATATATATATATATATATATATATATATATATATATACATATATATATATATATATATATATATATATATATATATATATACTGTTAAAACACGATGAAAAAAGTGTGTGTGATATAAAATAAAATCAATAACATCATTTACAATTTAAAATTAAGCAGAATTGACACTTTATTTAAAAGAGCCCTTTGTTTTAAGATAGGCAATAAAGAAATATGGTCATTAATTCCAGGTGGTCTATTGGCATTTACTCATAGCTGCCACCTTGTCTCTTTTTCTTCTAATATTATATATTCTGTACATGCAAGACTAGATGTCAAATGCTTACTTAAAGCATTATTAGTACATTTCTTAATAATACTGTATAAATGCTCATAAATACAGCATTTAAGAGCCCTATCAGTCTTGCTGATATAAAATGATGGGCAATCTTGGCATTTGGACAAATAGACCACTCTTTTTGATAAACAATTCCCTCCTTTAAAATATACTTTACTTTTTATTGTATTTTCAAGTAATAAAAATTCTGCCTGTAATAAATTGGGGCATTGTTTACATTTCTCACACTTTCTTGTTATTACAGTCTTTCCTGTGTCATGTAATCTAGGTTCTATGTGTCTTTCAAACCTGGCCTTAAAATTAAGGCCTGTTTTCTTTAAAAAGTTGGATTAGGACCCAAAATTCCAACTATATTTGAATTCACCCTTAAAATATTTCAATTCTTGTTAAAGACTTCTCTCACTTCACTATGATGTTCAACATATTTTAAAATAACAACCTTTTCATAGTTCCTACTATTCCTTTCTTCTCCTTTTTTAAATAACTCATATCCTAAGAGGGGCCTGTACTCTTTTCCCCATTCTGAAATAAAATCCTTAACCTCTAGGACAAGAGATATGGGGTACCCCCTTTCCAAAAACATATTTGCTATCAAGTCCATCTCAATGATGACATCCTCGTAAGTGGAGGTCATCCTGGCAGCTCTAATCAAATTAAAGGTGGATTTCCTATAGATGTTAGATTTAAAACCCACTTCTGTGTTTGTTATAAGTTTGTCCAGATAATTTATATGTTCAGAACTATGGTGCTGTGTAAATTTCAAAAAGGGGTAGTTTGGTTCAAATAGTCCACAAAATAAATATATCATCCAAAAACCTATGGTAGAGGTGGATATTACATTTAAAATTACCATTCAAAATACATGCATTTTTCCATTCCAATAAAACAAGATTAGCAAATATGGGGGCACATGAAGCACTCATGGCTATTTCCCTATCTTGTTTATAGTGTCCCCCTTCAAAAAATATAAAGTTATTTTCCAAAACTAAACTCATTAATTCTGAAACCAGGTTTACATGGTCATTATCTAAACCTGAATAATGGCTAACACTATTAGTTTCATAGTTTCATAGTTTCATAGTTTGGTACTAGGCTATCTGCCCTGGGGCATTTATAAGCCTAGCCATAGTGATGTGGCTTTCGCCACCCCATGTAATGGTACAAAAGTGTACAGAATAGATTTAGAATACTGTGCCTCTGTCTAGTAGTGACACAGTGAAGACCCCCTTACATAATAGAATTAGTTTACTGTGCCCCTGTCTAATAGTGACACAGAGATGACCCCTGGGGTAAACCTACGATCTCCCATCCACTCGTCAAGATTTCTCTTGAAGAGAGTCAGTGAGAGGCTCTGCCTAACATGAACTGGGATTCTGTTCCAGAGTATGGGAAGCCTCTGAGTTATGAATCTGTCCCTCCAGCATGTCCTATTCATATTTGTGCTGAGGTTCAAATCTTTAGCTCTCGTGGTTCTGATGGATTTGTATTTTTTGAGGTGGAGCATGTCCATCAATTCCTGATTGGACATGGCCTTGTATGTCAGGCACAGATCACCTCTGAGTAGGTGGTATGCTACTGAATAGAGTTGGAATTTCTTTAGTCTGGCAGCATATGACATATGTTGGAGACCCTTGATCCTCTTGGTGAGGTACTTTTGGGGTCTCTCTAGCTGTTGCAAGTGCCGGGTGAGGTATAATAGAGTTGGAGTTTCTTTAGTCTGGCAGCATATAACATATGTTGGAGACCCTTGATCCTCTTGGTGAGGTACTTTTGGGGTCTCTCTAGCTGTTGCAAGTGCCGGGTGAGGTACATACCAAATGGGGCATTGTAGTAAACATCTCTAGTCCTAAATCTTTTGGAATACGCATATACAAATCAACAACATCCACAGTTAAAAATGTTAAGTCCCTACTCCAAGTTTCAGATTTTAGCCTACTCAAAAAATCCCAGGAGTCATTGAGTAAATGCTCCACCCTAGCACAGATAAGCTTAAGCCATCTGTCTATAACTATACCAAGTGGCTACATCTTAGATCTGTTCCCTGAAACAATAGGGCAGAATGGTGGATTCTCAATCCGCTTGTGTATTTTTGGTATCCAAAATATAGTGGCCATAATAGGTTTATCTACCTTGAGATAGTCATATATTGATCGATTAATTCTTCCATCCAATAAATATTCTTCAAGGTAGGAGTCAATTCTTTTATAGGCTATATTTATTTCATTTATTGAAAGAGGGGTATAAGTATCTGTATCAGATACAATTCCTAACATAATATTATAATAGTCCAAAGAATCAAACAAGACTATTCCACCCCCTTATCTGGTTGCATAATTCTTATTGATCTATCATTTACCAGTTGCTGAAAAAGAACATATTCTTGTTTACTTAGATTAAATTGAGAATATCTCCCATTATTAAATTTTGCCTGTATGTTAACAAGGTCATCAACAATGGCATCTTTGACTACAGCCAATATATGGTTTTGTGGAGGGTTAAATGTACTCTTCCTCCTTATTTGGCTGTCCGTTTCAAAAGTAGGTAAATGACCATCCTTATTATTAAAATAAATTGCCAAATTTAGTTTTCTAAAATATAATTTACTTTCTATTAGAGTGTCAGTTAAATCAAAAGTCTGAGTAGGTATATTTCATCCCTTTACTAAATAAAGAAGCATGTTTTTTTCTAATATTGATATCTGTATAATTATATATATTGAAACCACTATATGTGCACTTACACTTTTCTGATACAGCCACAAGATTAGGTTTTATTTTGGCCACCTGGGTCTCCGCTGGTAGTTCTTGTAATTATGTTATTGATTGTCATGTACTGAATCCATTGAATACTTGTACCCCTGGTTGAACCTCTTCCTGTCCAAATGGTAAAAATTTGGAGGGTAATATGAAAGATGCAATTGCCTCCCCTGTACACCCTTACCAGGTTCGAGAAATTTTTGTTCACCCTTATTTCTTACTTCTTCTCTATACATAACTATGCATTTATCCCAAGGGTACACCTGCTTATTCTTGTAATGATTCATATCTCTCCCTATTTTTTTTACTTTTTTTGGCTTGTATCTTTACAGCTTTCTTATTCACATAATCAAACTGTTTCTTTTTATAAAAATATTCCCATTTTGCAAAAATCAAATCATTCCTTATATCAACATCCAATTTCTTTGTCTCATTTAATAAAGCATCAACCATATCATCATTGTTCTTAATTAATAATCACATGTATTCAAAGCCACATTTATCAAAGAAGACAATCCCAATGGCAACTTAAAAAAACATAAGCCCTTGGCAACAATCTTTAATTCAAGACACCTATTTAAATATGCGTTATCTAATTCTAAGGGCTTAATTTTAAGTAATTTTTTTACTAAATAGTAAAATACATTCTTTTAAAGAGTTACAAACATGTGTATCTTGTCTTGATTTCCATCATTGACACAATCGTTACTGAAAGGGAACTCCGTAGCAATAAAATGTTCAAAATTAACTAGTCACTCATTTAAACTGTTGCATCTGCTTTCTGTATTTTTTATTATTGTTTGCTTTAGTCCTGTCTTTAAATTATCTCTCATACCTTTACTCACAGTCACACCAGCTGCATATGTCCTCATTGTTTTAGGTCTGGCCCTGGTCTGGTAAAATTCTTCCAAGTCCAGAATTAACACACAATTAGACAACTTGGTATGATTAACAGATGAAAATGAATCCTTTCTGGTCTGTTGATTCCATCCACACTTACAGCAACGTCCAAAAAATGACCCAAATAGTTAATCGGCTCCCTGTTTAAAACCTCCTTCCCTTCTTCTGTTGACTTAACAGGAAGTGACATATTGGATGGCATATGCGGTCTCTTTGAGTGTAAAACACCCTCCGGCTGGCTAAGAAGGTCTATAAGCCTAATGAGTTCACCCTTTACAATAGATATCTCCGACTGCATTCTCTGGAACACCTCCAGATTCATGGGAGAGAAGATGGAAGGAAAGTCATCAAGGGAATCCATATGTGGCAGCAGATAAACTTTTTATAAAGGTGTTCCTGCTAAAATGGCAATATTCCACAAAATAATAACTCCAACGATGTGAAAAAGTGGAAATAATGGTACACCAAAACACTTATAAAAACATTGAAATGCCAGTAATGAGGACTGACCATTAATAAATAATACTTTAATAGTTAAGCGCTTTCATTCAGTAATAAGTGAACTTCATCAGAATAATACACAGTACTACTATTCCGTTTTTATAGACACAAACAAGCAAAAATTAAAATAAATAATTAATCAATAAAACTATTAACTAAATAATTGTGTCTAAACAATAAGGCACAATGGGATTTAAACGTGCATGAACAATAAATACTAATACATTTATTTATTTTTATTTATCTCATTTGTTTACCAGGAAAGTCCACTGGGCCTTGGACAGCCCATTTTCAGTGGAGGGCCGGGGAGAAAAGCTCCACATTCAAATTATACAGAAAGTACAGTTTCAGTTACATAAATGGATAAAAGGCTATACTTTTCAAATTATACAGAAAATGCAATTTCAATTACATAAATGGCTATTAGGCTATACAGTAACAATAATAGGCATGGATTTTAAGATAACACAGTATAATGTACATGTCAGAGTTAACACTGTATTAACAATAAGCAGCTGGGATATGGAATGATAAGGAGAACAGCAGTGCAAAAAAGACAGGGAGGAATAGGTTAAGGAGTGGTAGTAAGGTAGGTATAGAGAGAGAGGGTGGGTATCAAGGTTGGGTAGGTAACAGGAGTCGGCACACCTGGGATGGTTAGAGTGCTGGTTGGCTAGAAAGAAGAGGATGGGAAAGAAGTTGGAGAAAAAAAGCTGCCAAAGAACACCTATCCTTGACAATAATTATACACTCTTCAAATCTAAAAAATAAATTCAGCACTTCCAGTATATGTGTAAAATTTAAAATTAAGAAGAAAAGACCATTTGTTTTAAGATAGGCAATAAAGAAATATGATCCTTAATTGCAGGTGGTCTAGTGGCATTTAATCTTGGCTGCTACCCTATCTCTTTTCTTCCAATATTATTGTTTCATCACCTCCCCTTGGGTTAATATTTACTTGGTCTAAAATTGCAAATTACAATCCTGTACATGCAGGACTAGATGCTGAATGTTTACTTAAAGCATCATTAATACATTTCTTAGTAATTATGCATACATGCTCATAAATACGGCATTTAAGAGACCTATCAGTTTTGCTGATATAAAATGCTGGACAATCCTGGCATTTGGCCAAATAGTCCACTCTTTTTGATAAACTATTCCCTCCTTTAAAATACACTTTACTTTTTATTGTATTTTCAAGCAATAAACATTCTGCCTGTAATATATAGGGGCACTCGTTACATGCCTCACACTTTCATGTTATTACAGCCCTACCTGTGCCATGTAATCTAGGTTTTATATGTCTTTCAAACCTGGCATTAAAAGGGCTGTTTTGTATACAAAAGTTGGATTAGGACCCAAAATTCCAAATATATCTGGATTCATCTTTATAATATTCCAATTCTTGTTAAAAACTTCTCTCACTTCACTAAGATGGTCACCATATTTTAAAATAACAGCTTTTTCATACTTTCCACTATTCCTTTCTTCTTCCTTTTTAAATAACTCACATCCTAAGAGGGACCTGTACTCATTTCCCCATTCTAAAATAAAAATTGTAACCTCTAGGACAACGGATATGTGGTACCCATTTCCAAAAACATATTTGTTATTAAGTCCATCTTAATGATGACATCCTCGTAAGTGGAGGTAATCCTGGCAGCTCTAATCATCTGCCCCTTTTGAATACTTTTTTTCTGTTTTAGGGAATGACAGCTAGAGTATTCCAGAAAGAAATTAGTAAAGGTGAATTTCCTATAGATGTTAGATTTAAAACCCACTTCTGTGTGTGTTCTAAGTGTATCCAGATAATTTATACCCTCAGAACTATGGTGCTGTGTACATTTCAGAAAGGGGTAATGTCTTCCAAATCCAACTTTTGCATACAAAACAGGCCCCGCCAGGTTTAAAAGACATATAAAACCTAGATTACATGACACAGGTAGGGCAGTAATAACAAGAAAGTGTGGGGCATGTAAATAATGCCCCTATATATTACAGGCAGAATTTTTATTGCTTAAAAATACAATAAAAAGTAAAGTGTATTTTAAAGGAGGGAATAGTTTATCCAAAAGAGTGGTCTATTTGGCCAATTGTCAAGATTGCCCAGCATTTTATATCAGCAAGACCAATAGGTCTCTTAAATGCTGTATTTGTGAGCATTTATACAGTATTAATAAGACATGTACTAATAATGCTTTAAGTAAACATTTGACATCTAGTATTACATGTACAGGATTCTGATTTGTAATTTTAGACCAAGCAGATATCCACCCAAGAGGAGGTGATGAAACAATAATACTGGAAGAAAAAGAGACAAGCTAGCAGATAAGATTAAATGCCACTAGACCACCTATAATTAATGACCATATTTCTTTATAGCCTATCTTAAAACAAAGGGGTCGTTTAAATAGTTAGAGTGTCAGTTCTTCTTAATTTTAAATTGTAAATGCTGTTATTGATTTTATTTTATATCATACTTACTTTTTATAGTGTTTTAACAGTATATATATATATATATATATATATATATATATATATATATATATATATATATATATATATGCATTTTCAGGACTTTTTTGCAGTGCTGATTTTTTTTTTTTTTTTTTTAGATTTGAAGAGCGTATAATTATTGCCAATGGTATGTTTTCTTTGTTAGTAATTAGTATTTATTGTTCATACACTTTTAAATCCCATTTTGCCTTATTGCTTAGACAAAATTATTTAGTTAATAGTTTGATTGATTAATTATTTTATTGGTTGCTTGTTTGTGTCTATAAAAATGTAATAGTACTACTGTGTATTATTCTGATGAAGCTCACTTATTAGTGAATGAAAGCGCTTAACTATTAAAGTATTATTTATTAATGGGCAGTCCACATTACTGGCATTTCAACATTTATATAATGTAATATGTTTATAAAATTGCTCTCCAATATACAGGTGGATTCTCATTCAAGCAATACCAAATTTGCATAAACGGGGGCTCACAAAGCCCCCATATCTACTCCCTTAATCTGTCTGTAATTATCCTCTTAAAAAAATTAAAATTATTTTCTAACTAAGGTCATGAATTCATATCTCCTCCAGAATATTTAACCATACTGCTATAAAAAACTCTAAAGAGCTCTCTTGAGGTATAGTGGTAAATAAATCTGCTGCAAGATAAACTAAATCTTTTGACCATTTCTCTTTCTTTAAACATCCTAAAAAGTCCAGAGAATCCACTACTAAATACTCATCTTGGATCTGTAATATATAACATTAAGTATCCTGTTTTTTGCTTATTTTTACGAGTTATTTGTAGCAGGTTAATTGTCTGCTGCATACTTTTCTAGCTAATTTCACTGTGTGTGAGGTATTAACTGGAAATTGTCTACATTTATTAAGCATCTGTTTGGGTTTTTTGTTCTGAATTCCTGCTAAGGAGTATATCATACAACTTGTTTGCAGTTAAAAGCTTTCTCTAGAGTCTCCTTGCTCCTTTATCTGTTTCAAACTTTCATTTAAAGGCTCACTGCTGCTTTTCTGCTGTGATAAACATTTCTGCAGGGCTTTTCTCTACCTAAGTAGTGTGGGTATTTGCAGCATTGTCCATATTCAGGCTTGTGTTTTGGGCCTAGTTGTTTGTGGAGGCTGTGTGTCTGAGCACATGTTCAAGGTCATCTTAGTTTAGCCAAAGCCATTCTGCTGTTCAGTGAGAGGGGATTGTTTATGGTCATTGACTGATTAGGGTTACCTGGACTACGGCTTGGAGTAAGCACCTCATTGGTTCTTTTGAGCTTTTTTTAAAGTTGTTTCAGGTTTCAACTTTCTGTTACCTAAGAAGTTAACTTGTGAGTGTTTCTGCCATTTCACACTGAGATAATCAGAGGAAGGGCACTGAGCAATCTCGGCTCTGTAATATATAACATTAAGTATCCTGTTTTTTGCTTATTTTTATGAGTTATTTATAGCACTTGTATTGTCTGCTGCATACTTTTCTAGCTAGTTTCACTGTGTGTGATGTATTAACTGGAAATTGTTTACATTCATTAATACTTGGTGGCTTTGCAGTTGCCCGCCCTTACTGTAAATTTGATCTGGGGCACTCCTCCTAGTCTAGTGTCATTACTTCTTTCTACCTAATCCAGGGAGGAAATTTGAGAATGGCAACCCATCTACTTTTGGCTCCTCCTTTCCCCTTTCCACTTTACAAAAAAAAAATTTCTAAGCTTGTTTCCTCCCTTTCATGTAAGTAGTCTAGTCCAGATATCGATTTGCTGTATCCAGGACTGTTTGTAAACTTCTGAGCCCCCAAGCCTTTCTGTGTTGGAGGGAAGCCTTCTAGCTTAATTTTGTTTCTTAGAACTAGCCACTTTTTTAGTTTCTGCACTCAAATTTGTTTTTTTTTTGTGCTCAGCACTTGTTCAGAACTCATTGTCAGCACTAAATAAGCTACAAATTACTAGAACACTCATCTTTCCTCACTTGTCTAGAGGAAAACAATTTTTTGTAATTAATAAATAAGCACCTATCCAGGCATGTCTAAATGTCAGCTCCCGGTGTTTTCTCCTGTCTACCTGATGAATATGGGCATCTTGGGGCAATGCAGGAATTGCCTCATGTACACAGACAACCATCGCCTCCTACCACCCAACACTACAACCTGTGAGAGATGCACTTATACAGCCAAACTGGAAGCAAAGCTCTCTTCACCCAAGACTGGACTAGACAGTCAAGAGTAGAAGGTAAACACTTGCACCATTCCACACTCATCACATAGTGCCTCAAAACCTACGCCATCAAAACACACACATAGAAACACAAAACACACACCTACTTTCATGGAGGCTCTCAATAAAAATCTGCCCAAGCAGCAGGGACCTCCAAAGCAGAAACACAAGCGACATCCACCCCCCAACACAACCCAAATGACACATAGCCCACAAACTCAGTGTGCCACTCAACCACACCCCATAAAGCATAACAACATACCCAACACTCTAGTCATAGGTGACTCTATAGTCAGGCACACTGATGTTCCACTCATCAGGTAAAACAATGAGAAAGTTACTGTCAGCTGCCTGTCGGGTGCCAGGATTTGCCACATAATGCATGCACTAAGGTCACTCCACAACAAGCACAAATATGACTTTGTCATTGTCCATGTTGGTGTGAATGACCTGGTATGTAACTCCCTGGACTACATGAAAAGAGACATGGAGGAGCTGCCCGATCTTGTAGCCCAGTCAGGTATGACCCTAGATCTGAGTAGTATCCTGCCAACACCCAGAATGATACCACAGTCTTCTTTTTCTTGTTTCGGCTGCTCCCATTAGGGGTTGCCACAGTGGATCATCTGTTTCCATTTCTTCCTGTCCTCTGCATCTTGCTCTGTCACACCAACCACCTGCATGTCCTCTCTTATCACATCCATAAACCTTATCTTAGGCCTTCCTCTTTTCCTGTTACCTGGCAGCATCATCCTTAGCATCTTTTACCCAATATACTCTGCATCCCTCCTCAGCACATGTCCAAACCAATGTAATCTTGGCTTTGTCTCCAAACCTTCCAACCTGGGCTGACCCTCTAATATACCTATTCCTAATCCTGTCCACCATCATCACACCAAGTGCCAATCTTAACATCTTTAACTCTGCCACATCCAGCTCTGACTCCTGCCATTTTGCAATGCCACTGTCTCCTACCCATATTACATAGCTGGTCTCACTGCCCTCTTGTAGACCTTCCCTTTCACTCTTACTGGTACTCGTCTGTCACAAATCACTCCTGACACTCTTCTCCATCCAATCCATCCTGCCTGTACTCTCTTCTTCACCTCTCTTCTACACTCACCATTACTCTGAACTGTTGATCCCAAGTACTTAAACTCATCCACCTTCACCACCTCTACTCCCTGCATCCTCACCATTCCTATATCCTCAATCTCATTTACACACATATATTCTGTCTTAGTCCTGCTGACCTTCATTCCTCTTCTATCTAGAGCACATCTCCACCTGTCCAGGGTTTCCTCCACCTGTTCTCTGCTCTCACTACAGATCACAATGTCATCTGCAACCATCATAGTCCACGTGGACTCATCTGATCTCATCTGTCAACCTGTCCATCACCATTGCAAATAAGAAAGGGCTCAGAGTTGATCCTTGATGTAATCCGACCTACACCTAAAATGCATCTGCCACTCCCACCACAGACCTCACTGCTGTCACACTACACTCGTAGATATCCTGTACCACTCTTACATACTTCTCAGACACTCCTGACTTCCTCATACAATCCCACAACTCCTCTCTATGCACCTTGTCATATGCTTTCTCTAAGTCCACAAAGACACAATGCAACTCCTTCTGACCTTCTCTGTACTTCTCCATCAACAGTCTCAGAGCAAACATTGCATCTGTAGTGCTCTTTCCTGGCATGAAACCATACTGCTGATCACTAATCATCACCTCCCTTCTTAACCTAGCTTCCACTACTCTTTCCCATAACTTCATGCTGTGACTGATCATTTTAATCCCTTTGTAGTTACTACAGCTCTGCACATCACCCTTATTCTTAAAAATTGGTACCAAAACATTTTTTCTCCATTCCTCAGGCATCCTCTCACTTTCCAAGATTTCATTAAACAATCTAGTTAAAAACTCCACTGCAATTTCACCTAAACACTTCCATGCTTCCACAGGTATGTCATCTGGACCAACAGCCTTTCCATTCTTCATCCCCTTCATAACTTTCCTTACTTCCTCCTTGATAACCCACTGCACTTCATGACTCACTATCCACACATCATCCAACCTTCTCTCCCTCTCATTCTATTCATTCATCAGCCCCTCAAAGTACTCTTTCCATCTGCTCAACACACTCTCCTCACTTGTGAGTATGTTTCCCTCATTATCCTTTGTCACCCTTACCTGCTGCACATCTTTACTTGCTCAGTCCCTCTGTCTAGCCAATCAGAACAGGTCCTTTTCTCCCTCCTTATTGTCCAACCTTTTATACAACTCTTCATATGCCTATCCTTAGCTTTTCCACCTCTCTCTTTGCCATGCACCTCATCTCCTTATACTCCTGTCTACTTTCTTCATCTCTCTAACAATACCAATTCTTCTTCGCCAACCTCTTTCTCTGTATATTCTCCTGTACTTCCTCATTCCACAACCAGATATCCTTGTCCTCCTTCCTCTTTCCAGATGTCACACCAAGCACCTTTCTAGCCATCTCCTATATTCTGCTGTAGTTACCCAGCTATTCGGTAACTCTTCACTGCCACCCAGTGCCTGTCTTAACCCTTCCCTGAACTCCACCTCACAATTACCCTTTTTCACTTTCCACCATTTGATCCTTGGTGCTGCCCTGACACTCCTCCTCCTCTTCTTGATCACCAATGTCATCCTACAAACCACCATCCTATAATGCCTAACTACACTTTCCCCTGCCACCACTTTACAGTCTCCAATCTCCTTCAGACTGACCCTTCTGCATAAGATATAATCCACCTGTATGCATCTTCCTCCACTCTTGGATGTCACCCTATGCTCCTCCCTCTTGTTAAAATATGTATTCACCACAGCCATGTCTATCCTTTTTGAAAAATCCACTACCATCTGACCTTCTGCATTCCTTTGCTTAGCACCATACCTACCCATCACTTTCTCATCCCCTCTGTTCCCTTCACCAACATTCCCATTGAAATCTGCTCCAATCACCACTCTCTCACCCTTGGGTGCAGTCATCACCACTTCATCCAACTCACTCCAAAATCTTTCTTTCTCATCCATCGCACACCCAACATGTGGAGCATATGTACTAACAACATTCATCATTACAACATCAATTTCCAGCTTCATAAACATCACTCTATCTGACACTCTTTTCACCTCCAAAACACACTTAGCATACTGTTCCTTCAGGATAACCCCTATGCCGTTTCTCCTTCCATCCACACCATGATAAAACAATTTGAGCCCGCCTCTGATACACCTAGCCTTGCTCCCCTTCCATCTGGTCTCTTGCACACAAAATATATCAACCTTCCTTCTGTCCATCATATCAGCTAGCTATCTCCCTATACCAGTCATACTGCCAACATTCAAAGTTCTGAACTTCACTACCACAGTCCTAGCCTTTACCTGCCTTTGGGCATGCCTTCCCCCTCTTTTCCTCCTTTGACCAACAGTAGTCCAATTTCTGCCTGCACCCTGTTGGCCAAGAGTGCTGGTGGCGGTCGTTAACCCAGGCCTCGACCAATCCGGTATGTATATCTGTACTATTGTCTGCATGTATGATTTGGCAAAATTTTATGCTGGATGCCCTTCCTGATGCAACCCTCCCCATTTATCTGGGCTTGGGACTGGCACAAAGAAATGCACTGACTTGTATATCCCCAGTGGCTGGGTTAGAATGATACCACAGTACAAGGACAAAATGATTGACTTCAACAATTGGCTAAGCTTCTTGTGTCATCCTAAGGGGATCCAGTATCTGTCTGCCTGGGATGACATGATCGACAAACATGATGCTTTGCCAAAGATGGCCTGCACCCATCGCCCTTGGGATTCCGGATACTGGCTAAGGCTCTTGCTACCCCTATAGTGCCTTTTTCAGGGAAAGATCAAATGACAAATTCACCACTGTAACAGGTACAAGCAAGCAAAATCTGAGGGTAATGCTACTCAATGCTAGAAGTCCAAACCTCAAAATGCACTCACTCAAGGCACTCCTTAAAATGGAGAACATCGACATCTGTGCAGTGACAGAGACCTGATTCAAGGCTCCAGAAAGCACCCATGCATTACCAGGCTATAATTCATACCACACCTTTTGGCCACCTAACCTGGACTGAAACACTAAAGGCAGAGGCGTGTCCATATTCTTTATGGATATCCACACCTCCAGGCTAGTTGCTCAGCATAATACATCCGAGATAATCCAAGTGAACTAACTTTGGGCATGACGGCAATCCAAATTGTAGCTTGCTATAGATCCTTCACTATGCCCCAGAATTCCCACTCCTCATTTCTTGATACACTGGAAAATATTAGGGTACAACCTAACACCCTAATAATGGGCAATTTCAACTATACCATCATTAACTGGTAAAACTACTTATGTACCAACTCTTGTGCTCAAAGTTTTCTGGAAATCATAAATCCAAAGCCTTGGATCAACTTATCCACACCCCCACCAGGGGCAACAATATCCTAGACCTGGTCATTACCAAAATGGGCAACCGGTGTTCCACACCAGAGGTCAATTCCTCATTGTTCAGATCCGACCACAAGCTAATCACCCTAGACATTCACATCCCACCCCCACCCCCATTAGGGAAACCAACGTAAAAAAATTTCTCCAAAGCCAACTTCACGTTCTTAAGACAGAAGTGGCAAACTTCAGGACACCCATGCTGACAGACAATAGAGGTACGACAGCTAAATCCTACACAAATTCACTTTATAAGCACTCACACGAATGCATGGATCGTGCAATCCCTAACAGAACCAAGATGCTATACTCCAAAAAAAGGAAGCCAATCTGGTGGTCCCCTGCCATAAACAAACTCTACAATAGAAGAAAGAAACTGCTGCAAAAAAAAAGTAAAATCCCATGTTTGGATGAAGTCCCAGGTCAGCCTCAGTAAGAAGCTGAGATCCCTCGTAAAATCCTCCAAAGCTAGTTTTGAAAATAAAATTGTGACTGATTCTAAAGGTATCCATAAAGCATTCTATAGCTATGTCTAGAATCTCAATGGCAACACTCAGATCTGCTCTGAGTTACAGCACAATGGCACTAAATATACAGAACCAACTGATATTGCCAAAATCCTGGCAGATAGGATCAATGCTAACTTTACCCCCCTCTCATCCCCTAAAGGGCTCATCTCTATACCAGAAGAATGCAAAGTTCCTGTAATCATGGCTGCACAGGTAAAATACACACTCTCCAAAGCAAAGAACACAGCATCCATGGGACCTGACAACATCCCAGGCTGCTTTCTACATGAAATACAGAATGAACTGGTACCGCACCTAAGTACCATGTTCAGCCATAGCCTCTCCTCAGGCTTTGTGCCCACTGAATGGTGCACAGCGATGGTTATCCCACTCCACAAAGGGAGAGCCACCATGGACCTCAGGAACTACTGCCCCATTAGCCTGATGAGCCTGGTCTGCAATGCTATGGAGCATATCATCATGGAACTTATAAACAATGCTATTGGTAATCTCCAAACTCTGGACCCCACCCAGCTCGGGTTTGTAAAAAGCAGATCATGTCTCCTAAACTTGATAGACTTCTTTGAAGCAGTCATCAAAGTCGTAGACGAGGGTAAAGTGGTTCACACAGCCTATCTAGATCTCGCCATGGCTTTCGACACCATCCCCGACTCTGGAATTATAGATAAACTCACTAAACAAGGCATAAATCCCTATGTCGCAAGATGGGTTGCGAACTGGCTCACTGTCAGAACCCACACTGTGAAAGTAACAGATTACAAATCCAACTTCAGACCAGTGACAAGTGGAGTACCACAGGGTTCAGTTCTGGGTCCTCTCCTGTTTGGTCTCTACTTCTCTGAAGTACAGGCTAACACAGAAGGTCTTTGGCTAATGAAGTTCACAGATGACTTCAAACTTGGAGCCATAATCAAAACTTCTAACAAAGTGGACATCCTTCAAAAGGGCCTCACTGAGACAGATACCTGGTGTCAAAGCCATGGCCTCAAGCTCAATGCCAAAAAGTGCATTGTCATCCCTTTTGGTAAAAACTCTGTACCCATGAACTACCACATAGGCGGTAGTCTACATAACACAGAAAGTGTGATAAGAGACCTTGGGACACAGGTGGACAGCAGTCTCTCCTTTGATAATCACATTGCCACAGTAGTCAGGAAATCCTTCTATGTGGCACACCTCATCAGAAAGGTTTCTCATCCATGAAAAAAATAAGTCATCATTCCCCTCTACTTTTCACTCATTAGACTCATTGTAGAGTACAATGCCCCTTTTGTTATGTACCTCACAAGACATCTACAATAACTGGAAAGGCTGCAGAAATACCTCACAAAGAGGTGATTGCATATTAGGAGCTGTCACTGAATCCCACACAAAACCAACAGTTATCCAGGATGGCCTGAGACATAAATTCAGTTGTTGCGAGAGCCACTGACAAGTAGTAAATGCCAGGGACTGCACAGTTGCCCTTTGCAGACCGTCTCAAAAAACTCCAGCTTTACTCCATCACATATTGCCTAGTCAGAGGTGATATCTGCCTAACATGCAAAGCTGTGTTCAACCCAGAGCTGTTGGACATGCTGCACTTAAATAAATCCCAATCCCTCTGAGCTACCCACTCTAGTGACCTAAATCTTGTCACCACAATAAACAGAACATGCTGGAGGGATGGATTCCTGTCAAACAAAGCTCCTCATTAGCAATCTTCAAGAAAAATCTTGATGATTGGATGGGAGATAGGAAATTCACCCCAGGGATCACTTCTGTGGCTCTGTTCGACAGCGGCACAGGAAAATCATTTTCTTGGGTGGCGAAGGCCAGGGTACCTTTTGGCTAGGCTTATATAGGCCCTAGGGCCAATAGCCTAGTACCTACCTATGAACCTATGAACCTATATATAGGTTTCAACTATCTTTCTTTTACCACACCCAATGGATATGTCTTAGACCAACTTCCAGAAGCAATAGGACAAAATGGGGGCTTTTCTACACTCTTGTGGATCTTGTGGATCTTGGGAATTCTGAATGTTGCAGCTACCACTGGTTTCTTAACAACTAAATAGTTGTAGACATCATAAGTTAATCTTTGATCAAGTAAATACTTCTCTAAGTAAGAATCAATTCTTCTGCAGGCTATATTAATTTCATTAAGTGAAACTGGAATGTAATTATACATATCTCCTAATATTGCAAAAATAGCACTGTAATATTCTAAAGAATCAGATAATTCTATCCCCACGCCTTTATCTGGTATCATTATTCGAATAGCATTAACCTGCCATGCCACACAGCTGTTAATTAAAACAGGTGGTGTAAGCAAAACATAATAATTGAAAGTTACCATAATTAAGTGTGTTTAAGCACAGCTGCACATTGAGCCGCATTGTGCAAACTTGTTAAAAAAGTAATGGAAAAACTGGGAGTGTAATTCCCAGTCTGGATCAGGACTACACCACCAAAAAGCCAGACAAACACTAATAGATTAACTCAGGTTTCTAATACCAGGTAAATGTGCACTTTTAACAGCAACATGTACAAGTACACCTGCTAAAACATTAAGGGCAAAATACATGTTCAATTGGGTCTGTGGTGGATAAATCAATCCCTATAAATCCAGGCACATAAAATGGATGTAATAGAGGTATGTCACAAACTGTATGTGTGCATTTATACCTTCAAAAAAAGGGATGCTGTAAGAGTGACTCAGTAGCTCAATCTGTTAAATGCTTTGCAAAGAATAAGTTTTGCCACACATGGTCCTGGGTTCAAATCCAGTGGTGTGTATTATCTAAATTATATTATGATGAATTCAGCAATGAATGACTGAGTAAGATGAAGCCAGCAATGAATAATTGAGTCATGCACTTTTCATCCACACAATGCATTTCAAATGAAATGTCTGCTTTTCAGTGATGAAAGTCACAAGCCTGCAGATAGGAACACACTTGACATATCCCTATAGCAACACTGTAAGTACATAAAGTGTCAGGTCACGCATTAGTATGCATTTTAACTTGGGTAATACAAATGAGGCCCACTAACATCAGAATGCAGTACACAATCATTTCATAATAATATCACAGATTAGCACAGCTGCACAACTAACATATACATATGGAGGTCCTGTTAGTAACAAGGACTACAAGCACACACGTTCCAAATGACTGTCATAATGTAACACATGGCCTGACAGTTGCCCAAATGATTGACATAATGGTGTATTTACCCCCTATGTTGCTCAAGGACACAATAAACATGTTGCCTAGTACTCTGTTAGTGATGTAGTTGCCTGGCATACTAATCCTTAAATACATGCCTTTGTTTTCAGTGGAATGGGTACCTTTAGTCTAGCCCTGCCTCTACAACAAGGATGGCACAGCTCCCACAGTTTGTCTTACAGCTTGTTGTCCTCCAACGTGTTTACAATCTCTGCCTATAAGTATTGCCTGCAGCATCAGCTGCAGCCTATAGCACACACATCTGTATGTAAAAGTAGCTGCTACAGACATACTGTCTGCAATGATGTAGTATCTTGTCCTCAGTAATGTCCAGCATGACATATCAGAAAGGCTTCTAATTTGCATGAAGGCTTTATAGCTGGTTCAGTGGTTGCATGTCATTGGCTGATTATACTGCAAATCAGCTGTGTTGGCTGCAATTAGCATTTCAGAACCACAGATTGGTTAAGATCCAATCACATGGTAATGAAAACCATGTTAAATAGGCAAACAACTGGCTAGGGAAACCATGAGCATGAGGCATGAGACTTTCTTCTGACAGTAAATGTGTTGCCAAACACTTTATATATCTGCACATATCAACAGAGGAGTACTGTACTTAGGTATGTAAAATTTTTGTTTACAAAATGATGCATATGTGTAAATATACATAGAGGGATTGGGGATTACAGGATTAAGCCGTTATTAGAACTGCAATGATGACATGTCCTTGATCTCCAGATTTGTTATACCTACAGGGGATGTACAGTACATCAAGGGTGGAATATTATTTGTGAACGTGGAACACTGGTCTCATGGGAATGATCCTGTACAGTGGTTGTAATATCACACTGCTATTTGTTTGGCACTGTTGTTTTGACATATAATTGGGGGGCTGTTCCTAGGGGACAAACTATAATGGACTTCTGTGTTGGATGTGTGATCATACAGCAGTATCTGTCATGGCACAAACTGGAATCGCTGACTATTGCTAGTATCTGAGTTATAGCCACACAATTAGTATGTTTGCTTGCTGTGGAATATGACATGTGTGATTAAGCAGTGCATACTGCCAGCCATTCTGTTCTTGCTGTATCTCTACATAGTGTACTTCCACGTATGTGATGCTGACATGTGTTCCCATTGTCTTGACTTTTGGGAAACATGAATGCCAGACAACATGCACCTTTTATGGATGCTACTGCCCAGGGGAGAGGCACAACAGGGAACAGCAGGCAGCACTGTGGGCTGAACTTATCCTTGATGTGAATGCCATAGGTCACCAGAGCAGGGCATATGAGCAGGTTCAACACAGTGCCACAGATATAATTAATGTTGCATGCAGAAGAGCAGCAGATGTAGCCAGGAATCATGGTGTCACCAGTGGAGGCCCTGCAGGAGAACAACCATTTTCAGCCACTGAGGAATTCCTGGTGAAACTAGAAACACACCACAGCTCCCAGACATTCACACCATATATCATGGATGTGGATGCCACATTTTCCACAGCAGAGGAGCATCCAGGTAGACTTAGTTTGATCAACACTGGAATACTGTAGCATTCAGTGTGTCAGGGTGTAGATACTTTTACATGGGTGTCAGTTGTTTGGTCATGGGGGAGAGTTTAACTACAGTTTGAATTTCATGCTCAGATTGTGAGCAACATATCAGTTAACAAAGTAACTACTGTAAATGTGAGATATATGGATGTATTATCCTCCTATAGTATGGCATGTGATGGTGTTTACATTACTTCTCCCTCAACTTTTCACAGGTCCCTCAGGAATCAGACAAGGCTGTGGTCCTGCTCCTGGTAGGCACAACACTGTTTTGTTACAGATGTAGATTTATTGCAATGTATTCCCTAAAATGTCATCCCAGGCCTGCTGGCTGGATTGATGTACTGTCAGCATGATTACCAACTGCACAAATATTTTCTAATTGTACACACTTTAGAGCCATACCTATACATTGTAGGTGTGACAACACTGATAGATGTGACAATATTGTCAGAACATTACAGATTGCCATATGTATCAACTGTGAAGAGTCTTCACAAATGTCAACAGCGCACCTCGTTGCTGATGGGATTGCACTGTAAAGAGCTTTATTTACAAGTAACTACAAATATTTGAGAGAAAAGTCCTCATGTCCTACTATATGAGGTCAGGGGTTAAACAGGTCTTTAATAGTGATAACAGTGTATACAGCTTTACATATATTGCAACATAATACTGCAGAGCATAATAGTGCAGTTATTAATGTACTGCTTTTTCCTTTCATAACACAGGTGACCGTGGGGGTGTTCTCCAGCCCTACACAACCTGATGTCAGTGTCTCTTCAGACTGTGATGATCATGGTGGCCAAAGTGAGGCACAGGCAGGGGTTTCATGGGCTGAATTTGTCCCAGAGGTTTACATCCCTCTTCTTCCCTCATTTTCACCACACACAGTCAGTATGCCTATACATACACAATCCCCACAGGCCACAGACATTGGTCATTCAGAGGGTGGGGACATTGAACAGGAAAGTGTGGCAACTATGGCTCCAGTGAGTGTAGACACTGGCCATAGCCAGAGAGCTAGCAAAGTTCCACACAGGCGGATAGATAGGGGTGCTCATAGGAGGCCTACTGTTGCAGATGTCTCATCACGGGTCACTCGGTGTATGTTTTGGGCCATCATGGAGGCACAGGCATGTTCCAATAGGAACTCAAGATGAATGCTCAGGGTTATGGATGCAGCACAGTCTGACATCCTTGACTGCCTCCACCGCATTGGTGATACTCTGCACTGGCTCACTGATGCGGTGGAAAGAAGGTGGTCTGATATAGATCACAGAATATATGTCTTGGAATGCATATTGTCTATGATGGAATGTTTGGTTGGAGTCAAATGTCAGACCAGTGGATGTAGGTCAGCAACTACATCTGCTGAAAGTCCACGAGGTCGTGCTCAATCATGCTACCATAGTGGTAGTAGATCCAGTGCTCCACAGGTGAGTGTGTTGTCCACACCAAACATGGCAGGCCATCGGCTTGTGGTCCAGGGCATTCCTGTGGAGGACATGGTCCCAGCAGACAGCAGTCACTGTCAGGTACTGCACTCCTGGCAGAGCCAGTTCCCATGTTTGGTGGTGGAGATGGTGAACTGTCAGCTCTGCTATGCATGGTTCAAAGCCATCCAACATGGATAAATGTAGGGCTAGAACTGATCTTGACTGTGTTTATGCACACACTAACAAACCACTGTCAGATTCAGGTTGTCTACAGACACACATGGCACATTTCCATGTTCCCTATTGCCTACTTACCTTCCTGATTCACACACATGCTTTCACCCTATTCAGTCAGCCTAGGTCTGCTGCATCCTCACAAAACACAGTGGCAATAAACCCATAGACATCACAGCACAGGATGGAATATCAGCACAGAAGATGTACATCTCCAGCAAGGTGTATAACAGGCTACCAAGGACAATGGCATCATGCAGCCTACTCATGCATCCCCCATCTTCGATACTGCTGTTACCCTTAATTAGTGTCACCAGGGTTTCTGGAGCTAACACATCTACAAGCTGTGGTGATGGAGATGACCCATATACAGATTTCCTGTGTCCATTACAGACATTTGTCCTACATGAGTTATGATTGTCTTGTTCTGCATCCCATTTTGTAACTTGCATATGATGTGTGTTACAGCAGATGTGTGCTTCAAATGTAAGAGGATCCTGTTGCATATAGCGTTTAGTGTGTGTGTGTTATATACCTCTCTCTCCAACATGTACTTTTTATACCACAGTGACAGTGTAAGTGTGTATAGCAGGTAATACATGTGTTAGTTCTGTCTTCGATAAGCAGGAGGTACACAGTGAGATCTGACCCCTCCCTGTTTGGCAGTCATACATATCCCCTCCAAAGCATGTAGGAGACAGACTACACATGTACGCTCATGACACGGACTGCACCGGACATGTTATCTGCAAAGTGTATTGTTTTACCTTTGAACCTGTATGGCTGCTACAGTTGTAAGATATGCCTGTGTAGTGCCATAGCAAAGGTGCCATTGTATTCAATCATAAGTGTGATGAGTGCCAAATATGGTATGAATTTGACAGTCTGGGATTTACATGCCATAACTTTCTGTATAGGTTTTACAAAATTGAAGGGAACCCCACATCTTACCAACCAGTGAAAGTCAAAGGTTACATTACTCTCTGTGTCCATAAGTTCACGGGTATTGGCTCTAATGTGTGCAGTGGGAGGACAAAACTATATTTTACAGGGGTGGATGACTTCCAAATGGATAGTATTGTACAGTCCCTGGCATTTACTACTTGTCAGTAGCTCTGACATCAACTGAATGTATGTCTCAGGCCATCCTGGATAACTGTTGCCTCTGTGTGGGATTAAGTGACAGCTCCTAATATGCAATCACCTGCTACTGTAGTCAGTCAGAGGTCACTGAGAGTGGCCATAAATGCACAGAAGTGAATGCCTACAAGGAGCACTCTATTAATGATGTCTGAGGGAACTTCACTGGTGGCTGTTGTCATTGTAGCGCACGTCTACCCAATGTTATCTTACCAGATTATGACTATCAGACATTTGGCTATCCACCAGCTGACATACTGCTCTGTAAATAATCTACACAGTTTCCAGCAAGGCCTGCTGGCCTAATATTGTCAAACACCTTATCAGGCCATGGTAGGTGGACTGAGGCATTTTCCCATCATCCATTGCATGCTGTAAAACTCAATGAGGTCCACCAGTTAGGGTAGGTAGGCATGATCTTCCCTTGAGCAAAACAATTTGTGATGGGTCCACTGTCAGTCAGTGTATGACATTGTGACTGATCATATCCATGTTAACTCCTTTCATGGATTTATCTATCAGATAACTGACAGATCTGGGGACACTGCTTGGCACTGCATGCTAGTTGTCCTCTGTGCAACTAAGTATTGCAGTTACGTCCATCATATTCCAAGAAAAGAGTCATCCAAGGTGTCTGTACAGAGCACAGACAAACACATGTGTGCAGCTCCTTACCAGACACATTCCCAAACAACAGACACCTCAGAAAATCCTATCTCTGGAGAGCACAGTACACATAGTAGTGCATGCACCACTGTCTCCCTAGTCACAGACCAGAGACACAGCACAAAAGCAAACCTATTATTCATAGGTGAGCACATCTTGAGACACATTAATGTCCATGTCACCAGGGTACATATGGGAAATATTACAGTTAGCTGTCTGTGGGTTGACATGATACACCATACCAAATATTGCCGCAACTTAAGGAATATCAGGTGACATAATGATGACATCATATTTCCTGCAGGTGTGTACGACTACGGACATACGTCACTGGACTGTATGCATACACATGACTGAGCTTGCACACTCTTTGTTCCTCATGGCTATGCCCATAACTTTCAGCTGCATTTGACCCTCACCTTGGATGAGGGTCTTCAATAATTGCCTTAGCATTTGGTGTCATTGTAAGGGGATCCGCTACATGTCTGCCTGGGGTGACTTGATCAACAGATGTCAATGCTTTCTCAGAGATGGTTTTCATCAATGTTCTCCATACTGAGGAGTGCTTCGAGCATGCGCATTTTGAGATTTAAACTCCTGGTGTTGAGTAGCATAACCCTCAGTTTTTTTGTTAATTTTGCTGTTTATGTTGGTGGGTTTGACTTTTGAGCCTTGCTTAAAAAAGGCACTATGGGGGCAGCAAGAGCCTTGGCCTGTATTCAAAAGCGTAGTGGTGACAAGTGCAAGCCATCTCTTGTGAAGCAACGCGGCTTGTCGAGCATGTCGTCCCAGGCTGACAGACACTGGATCCCCTTTGAATGACACCAGAAGCTTAGCCAATTGTTGAAATTGATCATGTTTTCTTTATACTGAGGTATCATTCTTGGTGAGGGCAGGATGCTACTCAGGGTCAAGGTCATACCAGCCTGGGCTACATGATCAGAGAGCTCTTCCATGTCTCTTTTCATGTAGTCCAGGGAGGTACATATTAGGTCATTCACACCAACATGAACAATGGTAGAGTCATATTTGTACTTGTTCTGGAGAGTTCAGAGTGCTTGTGTTATGTGGCGGATTCTGGCTCCTGACAGGTAGCTAACAGTAACGTTCTGCTTGTCCAGCCTAGTGAGTGGGACATCAGTGTGCCTGACTATAGAGTAACCTATTACTAGTGTGTTAGGTATGTTATTTTGCCTTAAGGGCTGTGATTGTGCGGCACACAGATTTTATATTTTATGTGTTGTCTGGTTTGTGATGGGAGGTGCAGGTTGTTTGGATGTCTGCTTTGGAGGTCTCTGATGCTTTTGCAGGTTTTTGTTTAGAGCCTCAGAATATGATTTTGTGCATTTATGTGCATTTTTTGCCAGTGCTGGTTTAGTAGGTCTATTTGCGGCTGGAGATGTGGTGCAAGTGTTAACCTTTTCCTCTTGGCTGTCTGTTCCAGTCTTGGGTGGAGACAGCTTAGCCTCCAGTTTGGCTGTATAATTTCATCTCTCGCATATGTAAGTGTTTTGTGGTAGGAGGAGAGGGTTGTCTGTGTACATGAGGCAGTTGTAACATTGCCTCAGGATACCCAGATTCACCAGCTGGACTGGAGAGTACACCTGAAATTGCTCTTTGATCATGCCTGAATAGTAGGGTAAGCTGCTTAGTTGCTTTCTTGGTGAGGGGTGAATAAAGAGCCTTACCCTGCTGGGTAGTCAAGTGTCAGGGTATATTATATTGAGCTCCTCGTGCACAGCAAACTTGTGTGGTGGACAACTGCCATTAGCAGGCTGTACAATAAGAGGGGGACATTGCAGTGTGACAGTTGGGGTGAGGGTGTCTCCTAAAATGGATGCACAACCTCCTCAGCTAAAACAAGGACATAGTGTTTAAGTGACATCGTGTAGAATAAGTATTTGACAAAAAACAGCCTCCCCCACAAATAAGAACCACAGTGCACAGTGTACTTACATGTATAACCTCAGAGGACAGGCCCAGATTGTCAGTGAACTCGTACATAATAATACCACATATAATGGGTCTGTACTAATAGCTAACCTGTTGTCCCACATGTTTTCATATCAGCTTCACTCTCCTGTCCACACCACACCACATGTGCTACATGACATTCATACAACCTGCCCCATACATTCCATATCTACAGAGCAGGTCGTAACTGTCTTTTCTATGGGGGATACACAGCATCTATTGGACATGCTAACATCCCAGGCTGCATCCTACATGGGATAAACCAAGGATTACTAAGACCATTGGGAATTCTTTGCAATCATACTGTAACCAATGGCTGCATCCCAGCTGACTGGACAATGAAACTGTTATCTCCTTGCAGAGACGTGGTGCATCCACCGACAGCCGGAACTATAGACCTATTTGCCTGAGTAGCCATATCTGTATGCCCGTCGGGCAAATCATCACGGAACTGATCAGCAAACATATATGTGATCTATAAACAGTTGACTGTACACAGTTTGGATGTCTGACAGGGAGATCATGGCTGTTAAATGTGGTGGACATGTCTAAGGCAGTGACCAGGGACCTAGATGACAGGACATCAGGGTGTACAACCCCCTGGACATAGCCAATCCATGTGACTCTATCTCCCACTCAGGTATCATTGACAAAAGCATCCACTTAGGCATCCAAGGTGATATCTTTATAGGGGTCACTAAGCGGCTCACTGATGGCACACATACTCAAAATAGGGAAATCCACCTCCAATAGCTGATCTGTAAGGACAAGTGTTCAACAGGGCTCAGTCCTGGATCCAGTACTGCTTGGGATCCATTTAAGCATAATTTAAGTGAATACTGACTGTCTGTGGCTGAAAGTGTTGGCTGATGTCTGCAAACACTGAGCAGTCATAGACTCTGTGAGTTATGTCAATATCCTACAAGATTATATTGATGAAAAAATGCCTGTTGACATACTACTGGTTGTAAACTTTATGCATATATATGTAGTATCTTTTCCATTAGTAACACCTATGTTCCTGTTAAGTAGCACATCAGTCGCAACATGTGATGTACATACGCAGGGGTGATAGATCTAGGCACATAGACCTGGCCACACAGGTATACACCTAATGTACCTAAGATCACCTGGTCTCCACAGTGGTAAGACAGGAGTCATATGTCATAAATAAGGGTGCAATCACCTGAAATTGACATACTCATAACCTCAATGTACTCTTCCCTCAGCATACAAATATTTGAGTGCAATGGCCATTTGGTACTGTACTTTTCCAAGCACTACTGGCAATTGCACACAACACAATGATCTCTCACAAGGGAACTTCACAACTTCAGTATCTGTTCAATGGGCTTCATTGGAAATTAGTAGTCATTGTAGCCTGTGGCATATAGATTACTCAGAGGCGATCTCTGCCTTGCATACTGGGCAATGTGCGACCCTGCTTGACTGGAAATGCTGCATATCTGTAGGTGGCATGGTACATGTATTACTCACTCTAAGGACATTAAACTGGTATGTGAAATTAGTAATACATGCTAGTGAGAGAGATCTGTCTAGCAGACTTTAACACACCTTTGAAACAGAATCCTGCGTAATGGCAAACAAAGAACCTCAGTGGCATGCCATGGTATGATTGGGTGGGTGACTGTCATTTCACCACAAGGCTTCTGTCTGTGTCCCTTGTGGACAGGGGCAATATGTGCTGATCACGTAAATAAGGATATAAACTTGGCTAGGATTGTGAGGGCTATACAGCCATTATGCAACTAAGTTCAACAATCTTATTATTCCTTACACTGATGCAAAATGCTGGAACAGCCACACACACAAACCTAGATACACTGAGGATAGCACCACATCCACTCATTGCAAGTTGGCTGCATGCAGATTAGAGCACTTACCTATTTAATAGTACATACTGCAGATCACAGTACCTGATGCACATGCTACACCTCAAGTCTGTTACTACTGTCTCTTTAGGACATTGATGACATCAGCAGGCCTAGTTGTGTTCAGACATTTGGAGGCCCACATCACCTGCTACAAGCAAATACTGCAAAACCTTTCCTCTTTTTAAGTTACTGAGGTGATCATATTTATGTTGTATGGCAATACACACACACACACACACACACACACACACACACACACACACACACACACACACACACACACACACACACACACACACTCAGTGGCCTGGAGCATGATGAGGACCCCTACCTATCTAGTTTTACATGCTATTGATCACAGTACTCATCACATATGACACAGTTTTAGTCTGACATTACAAGGCAGCTGGTAGTCTTAATGTCCATGACATCAGCAGGCCTTTTTAAAGAGGGTGGTTTGGAATCTGGGAGCAACTCACAGGGCCAAAAATTGCAGAGTATTGCAGGTTCATATTTGGTTCATAGGTTCATAGGTAGGTACAAGGCTATCTGCCTGAAGGCATTTATAAACCTAGCCACCCCCTTAGATTAGTTCCCTGTGCTTCTGTCCAGCAGAGCCATTGAAGTGATCCATTGGGTAAACTTTCTGTTTCTCATCCACTCATCAAGGTTTCTTTTGAAGAGGGTTAGCGAAGAGCTCTGCCTAATGTAGATTGGAATCTTGTTCCAGGGCATGAGAAGTCTCTGGGACAGGAATCTATCCCTCCAGCACGTCCTATTTGTTGTTGTGGTAAGGTTTAGATCCCTGGAGTGTGTGGCTTTTCTTCAGGTGGAGCATGTCCATCAATTCTGGGTTGGACATGGTCTTGTATGTCAGGCAGAGATCACCTCTGAGTAGGCGGTATGCAACCGAGTACAGCTGGAGTTTCTTCAGTCGAGCTGAATAGGGCATCTGCTTGAGGCCAATAATTCTCTTGGTGAGGTACTTCTGTGGTCATTCCAATTGTTGCATGTGTCTTGTAAGGTACATCCAAAATGGGGCATTGTACTCTATGATGGGTCTGATGAGTGATGCATAGAGGGGCCCAATGACTTATTTCGATCTGGATGCAAACCATTTTGTGATTAGGAAGGATTTTCTAACCAGTTTGGCAATGTGATTATCAAAGGAGAGGTTACTATCTACTTGGGTCGCCAGATCCCTTATTACGTCTTCTGTATTTAAGGGACTACCACCTATGTGGTAGTTTGTGGGTACTTTGTTTTTTCCAAAGGGTATGACTATGCCCTTTTTGGCATTTAGCTTGAGGCCATGATTTTGACACCAGGTATCTGTCTCAGTGAGACCTTTTTGGAGGATGTCTGTGTCAGCTGTAGAGTCAATTAAAGCCCTTAGTTTGCAGTCATCTGTGAACTTGGTCAGCCATAGTACAGTCCTCCTTGTCTGTACCTCTGAGAAGTATATACTGAACAGGAGGAGTCCTAGGACTGAGCCCTGGGGAACGCCACTTGTAACTGGTTTAGAGTCAGACCTAGCTCCCACAACTCTTACCATGTGGGTTCTGTCCGTGAGCCAGTTGGCAAACCATCTCGTGATGTAGTTATGTTCAGGCTGGTGAGCTTGTCTTTAATACCTGAGTGGGGAAAGGTTTTGAAAACCTTCGTGAAGTCTAGGCAGGCTGTGTGGACCACCTTTATCATCTATAGCCTTGGTAACTGTCTCAAAGAAGTCCACCAGGTTTAGGAGGCATGGTCTGCCCTTAACAAAGCTGAACTGGGTAGGGTCCAGTGTTTGGAGGTTCCCAATGTCTCTGTTAATGAGATCCATGATGATGAGCTCCACAGCTTTGCAGACCAAGCTAGTCAGGCTTATAGGGCGATAGTTCCTGGGGTCCATTGTGGCTCCACTTTTGTGGAGTCGAATAACCATTTCTGTGCACCACTCTGTGGGCACGTAGCTTGTGGAGAGGCTGAGTTTAAACATTGTGTTTAGGTGAGGGGTTAGTTCATCTTTGAGCTCATGTAGGACACAGCCTGGGACTCCATCCGGTCCCATTGATGTTGTGTTTTTGGCTTTGGAGAGAGCTGTTTAAACCTGAGTGTCTGTGATTTCAGGGGCACTACATTCTTCTGGTATAGTTATGGACCCTTTTGGGGGTGAGAGGGGGGTGAAGTTTGCACTGAACCTGTCTGCCAGGATGTTGGCTATATTGGTCGGTTCAGTGTATTTTGTGCCATTCTGCCCTAACTCCAAGAAGATCTGAGAATTGACACTTAAATTCTTGACATAGATAAAGAAAGCCTTGTGGTTATCTTTG